>NW_025334572.1:0-151783 GCF_014858855.1 Bufo gargarizans
TACCAGCACATTTAACCGCAAAAAAACGTAATAAATAGTACAGATATTCCTGTGGTTTTAATGGAGATTTTCCTCTTACAAATCCGCACCGTGTGCAAAGGACAATACAGGAACGATATGCATAGGCATCATTTATAATTCAGAGACATCTGTTGAATTTTTAGGGGGTTGAATACTTTCGCAATTGGCCATCTTTGCATGAGACCCAGCAGTCCAGAATGGTGAGTGCATTGCAAGTAAGTCTAACAGGCTAGACAAGCAGGCAGAGAGTTTCATTTGCAAGTATAACCCTTCTGGGCATGTGTGTGCATGGATAATAAAAAGCAGACCCATAGAATGTAATTACCCGTCTCGCAGCGACTCTGGCATCCTGGGGAGACATACATTATTAATACAGAAGAAAATGAACAAACAAGTAGTTGATGTAAATTTCAGGCATGACTCACACTATTACTTTGTATATGTACTCTCGTCCGCAGAGAACATTTAATTTGCTTTGAGCTTGACATTTTAACTATGTTCAAAGTCAGCACAACACGAGCAGATTCTTCATACAATATTTCCATAGTCAATAAACAATCTTTTTGTTGTTTTCATTCTTGACCACATATAATGGAGAGGGTGACAGAAATTAAATGGAAACTGTCAGCATGTTAGGGTCCATTAGGAGCATCAAGGCAAAGCCCTATACGAGTGGTCACTGGGAACACTTGGCTAATTGTGTTTTTGTTTTTTTGCCTTTTGTCACTTTGGAGGTTGTTTAGAGAGGGAAATTGCAGTTGTTAATTCATTATTATTAAAGAGGTTTTCCAGTAAAAAAAAAAAATATCACATATCTATAAGGAAATTCCGATCAAAGAGAGGGGGTCCTCATCTCTTGGCTAAACAAATAAGCAATTGCAAACAGCATCTCTTATTCTGGTGGACCTGTCCTGTCCTACACAGACATCCCATTAATATTAATGGACACTGTGCAGTAATACTTCAATTCCCCTGTGATGGCGCTACAGGGAAACCGAACACTTACTACTAAGTTTCCACACTTATAATACTGGAGTTCCCAGAAGGCGGAATAATCTTGATGTTGTTACGGATCACTGAGTGTGGACCCTCTGTGCCAACTGGTTTGGCTTTGGGCTAAACCCTAGGACTTTATTCCGGCGCCTCCCTGGTATTCACCCTTCAACCCTTGTACAGGAATCTGGCCTTCGCTGCAGGGAAGCAGCCAGACTGCTACCTCTTAGGATAGTCCCGGTGTAGTTGGCAGCTGACCCACAGGGTTCAGAGAGTCTGTTACAAGCACTAGAAGTTCAGGATACAAAAAGTGCACCAAAAACGCAGGAAAAACGCAGGTATAGTCTCAACAGTCACTAAAACTTGAATGCAAGTTTCTGAGATCCAGTCAGCACACTTGAAGTGTAGATGATAAGACAATAAATCTAAATAGGCAGGCAGAGTGAATACTTGGCAGGAACACAGACGAGGCAGAGGGACAGGGTTAACTTAAACACAGACAGAACTGAAACTGGAAATGCTGGAGCACACAGGCAGGGCAGATACATGCTGGAGCACAGACAGGAACAAACGCAGCTACTGTAAATCGCAATAGCACAAGACTGTAAGACTGAATGGTATCAAAAAACCTTTGAGGGTTACTAGGGAACCTAAAGCTCAGGCACCCTCCAGCTAGAGAACCAGACATTGGCTGGAGAAAAACTTGGAAGAGCGCACAATGGCCCTTTAAGAGGCCGGAGTTGAGCACACACGTGCCCTAAGGAGACAGAGACTGGAGCACATGGCAGAAGCATAGAGGGAGCAACATGGTGAGTAGTATTGGTATCATGCCCACAAAACTGAGCAGGGCAGTGGCGGACATAGACAGGTGATCTAACAATTGTAAAAGGACCCTTCTAACAAGTGGGATTTGTCCAAAGTGGAATACCTCTTTAACAAAAACATAATAAAATGTAACAAATAACAAAAATGCTTTGCCTTTCTCCTGTCAATCACACTTTTTCTAATTAATATTTTTTTAATATCATATTTTCAAGTGCTTCAAGGTCAAAGCATATATAGAGATGGAAGAATGGAGCAGTATAACCACATAAATACCAGACAGATAAGGAGGATTGTTTGGCGGTACAGAATAATAGGAGCAGCTTTCTCGAATAATGAAACTCACCATTCACAAAACAAGGAAAATGAAAAGCTGAGAGGTATTATAACATCGGCAGCATAGATGAATGTTATCAGCGAGCCATATTATAATCCATGGCTTACGCGAGGTATGAAGCTTCCAGATATACGTTTAGATCTTACTTGTTTTTACACCTCTAAACCTGTAGCAAAACTAATAATGTGAAGTGATATCATTGAGTAGTTCAGTGGTACTAGAGCTTGGTCACACATGAAAGACTAGTGAATATGACTTTACTCACCTCGTTCGTGTTCCATTAAGCAACCATAGACCCAGCTGACCATTCCATCTAGGTACTAGTCAACCAGATGCTACACCACTTCTGCTTCGGCCCCTGTCCATCACATGTGGTCAGGGCTGGTGCAAGGATTTTTGCCACCCTAGGCAAGAGGCAATTTTGCCGCCCCTTGACTCCGCCCCTTGACCACGCCCCCTTTTCGGCCACATATTGCATGCAACATTTTACTTGACCAGCTAATTTTAGATATTCTACAGAAGTCCCATTACAATCCCCCCTCCCCCCAATTTGCCTTTTGAGCAAATAAAAATAGTAAAATAGAACATTTTAAACATTTTAATTGCAAACATTTCCTCATATGTAAAACATAAAATAGCAGCATTGCACATATATCAAGTGCCAACAAGATTTTCCAACATAACATAAAAATTACAATATAAATAAATAGAAATATTAAAACAGTATAGAATGGTAAAATAAATAACCCAAAAATGAAAAACACTTTGATACAGGAGAGATATTAAAGACTAATATTCCAAATATCTCAAATACAGTATAAAAAGGTCAATAAACTGAAGTACAAAAGTGCAAATTGTGATTAAATTATAGTGCAAAACAACAAAGTGCCAACTAACATAACAGTGCATAACAGTACAAACCTAAATACAATCAATAATGCAAGTGCCAATCTGTGATCTTTATGCTGTAAAAGCATAATGTCACCAAGGCCATTGGGTCTACAAAAAATTGACTTTTCTTGCTTTAGCGTTAGCAAAGTCCTTCAGCAATATTTCAAAATCAATATCTTGAGCAATGGCATTCTCAATAGACAGCATGGCAAGTCCCACCAGCCGTTCTTGAGACATTGAAGACCGCAGATAATTTTTTAGGATTTTCAGTTTTGAGAAGCTTCTTTCACCTGAAGCCACTGTGATGGGGAGTGTCAGCAGTATTCTAAGTGCTATTGCTACATTTGGAGCAAAACCATTCCTGACGGCATAAGCCAGAACGTCAATTGGCTTCATGCTTGGTGATACAACAGGAGCCAAAATACTGAGCTCTTCATACAGCTGCATTCCATCAATATCTTCATCCTTTGAATTTTTATCAGTTAATACTGTTTGTAGCTCCATACAGCTCTTTAAGAGTTGCTCCCTATCCATGTCTTTAAGCTTCCTAATGTCATACAAAAATTGAAAGTTGTTGCTATGATCTTTAAGCTGTTCAAATCTCTCTTGAACAGAATTGATTACAACATCCAAGATGGTATAGAAACACTCAACCTTAAACTGTTTTTGGGGATCTTGGATTGGTTCATCTTGTCCCTCGTAGGAAAAAAGTCTCTTTTTTTTTCTGTGCCTATGCAATGTAGAAGGGAACACAGGATCAATTTCCATTTCTGATGCCATCGTTTTTGCTTCTGTAAGCAACTCCTCAAATCCAGTGTCAGAACGATAATTTTCTAAGTAGCTCTTGCTGGCTTCTAAAAGCTCCACCACATCTGGCAAGTAAACAGTTTGACTTTGAAGAAGTTTGCTTACTCTGTTTATGCGATTTAATATGCTATACCACATTGCTGTCAAACACACAAATGTAAAGTTGTTTATCTCTTGTGCCAATGATGCAGCCTCATTTCTTGCAAGAGAAGAAAATGCTGCATCTTCCTCAATTTCTATAAGTGTGTCATATATTTCTGACATTTGAAATCTAAAAGGACGAATGGCATCAATTCTGCTAGACCATCTTGTGTCCGATAGTGGCTTCACAGTCAGCCTACTGATGTTCTTCTTTAGAATGTCCCAACGATTTGTTGAGCCAGACAAAAACACATATATTTTCTGCAAAATATCAAAATATGAACTGGCTTGCCTACAACTCATAGCAGCGTCATTGACAACAAGGTTTAAAGAATGGGCACTGCAAGGAACATAGAATGCACGCGAATTCAAATCTCTGATTCTTTTCTGGACGCCAGAGTGCTTGCCTTTCATGTTAGACCCGTTGTCATAACCTTGACCTCTCATATCCTTTAATGGTATTTTAAGTTTCTCAAGCTCTGCCAGAATTGATTCAGTCAAACTTTCTCCAGTTGAACTATATACTGGGATGAATCCTAGAAACCTTTCTTCAATTTTCACTTCAGGGCTTGCAGTTATTGAGTCCCCTTGTGTGATCGACACAAATCTAACAATGACGGTCATCTGTTCCACAAGAGCAACATCTGGGGTGCAGTCAAGGATAATAGAATAGTATTTGGCATCTGTTAAAAGTAACACAATCCGTCTTGTTATTTCTTTGGATATGATGCCAATCAATTCATTTTGGATATCCTTTCCCAGGTAATGGCAATGAATTTCTGCATTCGTTATTTTTGTAAGGTGGTTCTGCATCACGGTATCAAAGGTAGCCAGCATCTCCACAAGTTGCAAGTAATTGCCATTGTTTTCACTGTAAAGTGTATCATTGCTTCCTCTGAAAGCCAAGCATTGCTTACCAAGATATTGGACGATGGCTACAAGGCGCTGGAGAACATTTTGCCAGTGCTGAGTTTCTGCTGTTAACAATCTCTGGTAAGACTGGTCAATAGTTCTTTCTGATCCAAGCCTCATCAATAACTCATTCCACCTTCCTACAGAAGCAAGATGAGCTGCAGACTGTTCATGTGCGTTCAATATATGAGATATATTTCTCCAGTCATCGACACCTCCATCAGTCAGACTTATTTGTTGCTTTGCAAACAGTTTGCAACAAAAACAAAACACTCTGTTTAGCGTGGTAGAATAAATTAGCCAATGTCGGTTCTGAACTTCTCCATTTCCAAGGTGGCGTTTGTAATGGACGGCTGTAAAACGTCTCTTAGACGCATCTCTTGGAAATGCAAAGTCTTTATTTGGCTTTGCTGGGCCTTTCATTACGATGGTATCCCGAAACGAGGTAGTAATAACATCTGGCCAGTTCGCTGGATCAGAGATATCCAGTGGTAATGCAGTGAGCTCCTTTTCTTGTTCTATTGGTTCTGGTGATTTTAGAGAGGTCACTTCTTCAGTATCTGTGCAACTTTTCTCTATAACAGATTGATCAATAACAGTTGTTGATGTTGAAGCAACCACTGTCATGCTTGTTGAAGGTCCTTCATCTGTGTCCATATGCACTGGATCGTCTTCAGCTACACAATATGATTCCTCATCAGCTTGTGTGGCTTGCTTTTGACCAACACTAAAGAATTTGCTTAACGATCCAGCCATTTTTTTGGCTTCTTCTTCTTGAAGTTTTCTTTTCCTTTTGAAACCTGCACCCGACAACTTCTTACGTGGTGGTCCAGACATTGCTCAGCATAAATCAGTCTACTGCAAAGGTAGCGTCGGCCCTAACCTATCCACAGGATAAAGGATAACAAGTTAATAGTTGGGGTTCGGACTGCAAGATCCTTCACTAATCACGGAAATTGTCTCCCATGGAGTGCCCAATTATGAGCTCATCTATGTTTGGAGCCCCCATAGAGAATGAACCGATTGCTGGCTGCGCATGTGCACTGCCGCTGCATTCTTTCAGGAACAATTGTCTTCCATTCTAAGCACCTAAGGGGGATCCCAGTGGTTATATATATATATATATATATATATATATATATATATATATATATATATATATATATATATATATATAAAAGAAAAAAAATAATCTTTAATAGTTGCCGCTTGCCGCAGAGTGCACTTTGAAAAGCTAGTAAGCGAAACGGACATCGGGCCATTCCTCCAGCCAGGTTTGTCATCAGTCATTTTTTATGCTTGTCACGGCTGTTTATGTGTTTGTACCAGGATTTATAGCGATACTTTACTTCTATGCTGGCTGTTCTCTTGACTCTGTATAGGCTCTATTTTGTATATGCCTTTGGGCGCATCTATGTATTTGCAAATAAGACCAGCCAGCACATTCGTTTTTTAACCTTTTTTCAAAAATTGGTTATCCCTTGGTGTATCACACATGCAGCGGAGACTTTATGGAATCATCACTATTGTTATATTTACTGGGTTGGAGGCTTTTTTTATCGACACTCCTCTGCATGGGTTTTATTATATTATGTATGGTAGCATATTTGTTCAATACAGATTTACATGGTCATCATCCGCGGGTTTGTTTTTACTTTTTATAGGAGGTTTACGGACCGGTTGTTCACCGTGCAGTGTATATTTGCTGGGTTCAGCTATTGTTGGTATATTGCCGCCAGATGTGGCGCATGTAGTCACGCTTCCTCCGCTCTCCTCTTAGCCTCTCCTGAGTGTGCACCCTGAAGCACATGTTGTGATATGGTCCATATCACAATATACAAGAGGATGATATACAGTATAACATCTTCCTGTATATAGTGATATAGTGGACCACGCTGATATAACCTGGGTATCTCTGGTATATTATTATATGTACAGCTGGTATAAGTCATTCATCTTAATATATCTTAATATACCAGAAGATGTATAACTTATGCCAGCTCACATATAATATACAGAATATACGAGGTTGTTAACTCTGCCGGATAGTAACTCTTACCTGATCTTGCTCTGGCTGAAAGCTGCTGAACCGACCTGCTGAATGCTGGAGACTGGCTGGGCTCAGTGTGGGCTCTGGCTGCCTGAATAAGTGCTGCTCCTGGGCCTGGCTCAGGCTGGCAGAAATGTCTGGCAGAGAGAGAGAAGGAGGTGGGGTGAGTGACTGTAGTATAGAGTCAGTCTACTGGGCAAGTGGGCAGTGGCAGACTAGCAGTGGCTCCAGTCCCACGCCCCTCTGTTCCCAACTTACTGCCGGACCTGCAGACCTGATAACTTTGTGACGTCACATAAGCGCGCAGTGTGATCCGGCGTGACTGTCCGGCCTAAAACCGGACGTCTGGCCACCCTAAGAGCAGAAGTGGCAGAGATAGTGAGGCCAGCAGCAGCCATTTCATTCAGATTAGAGACAAAGCTGTAGTGGCTATAATCTGACTAAGGGTCCATTCACACGTCCGTTGTTTCTTTCCTGATCTGTTCAGTTTTTTGCAGAACAGATCTGGACCCATTCGTTTTCAATGGGTCCTGAAAAAACAGCACAATGTCTGATTTTTTTTCAGTACCCATTGAAAATGAATGGGTCCAGATCTGTTCTGCAAAAAACGGAACAGATCAGGAAAGAAACAACGGACGTGTGAATGGACCCTTAGTCAGATTATAGCCACTACAGCTTTGTCTCTAATCTGAATGAAATGGCTGCTGCTGGCCTAACTATCTATGCCACTTCTGCTCTTAGGGTGGCCAGACGTCCGGTTTTAGGCCGGACAGTCACGCCGGATCACACTGCGCGCTTATGTGACGTCACAAAGTTATCAGTGCTGCAGGTCCGGCAGGAAGTTGGGAACAGAGGGGCGTGGGACTGGAGCCACTGCTAGTCTGCCACTGCCCACTGGACCCTAAAATGGATGCTCCTGGCCTCAGTGAGTGAGTGAGAGACCTCATATCAGCCAACTCACCCCCCAGTCAAACCTCATATTAGCCCGCCCCACAGAGCCCCCGATCAGACCAGTCAGACCCCCCACACTGCCCTCCATTATGTATTTGTGTTTGCCTCCCAGTGCCCCCGCTAAGTAATATTGCCCCCAATTATGTAATTTGCCCCCACATACAGTGCCCTCCATTATGTAATTTGCCCCCTTAGTGCACCCACATACAGTAATACTGCCCCCACATACAGTGCCCTCCATTATGTAATTTGCCCCCAGTGTCCCCACATACAGTGCCCTCCATTATGTAATTTGCCCCCTTAGTGCCCCCACATACAGTAATACTGCCGGGGGTAACTTCCCCCACATACAGTGTCCTCCATTATGTAATTTGCCCCTCCAGTGCCCCCACATACAGTAATACTGCCCCCACATACAGTGCCCTCCATTATGTAATTTGCCCCCACATACAGTGCAGTCAGACTCCATTATGTAATTTGCCCCCACATACAGTAATACTGCCCCAGATACAGTGCCCTCCATTATGTAATTTGCCCCCAGTGCCCCCACATACAGTAATATTGCCCCCACATACAGTGCAGTCAGACTCCATTATGTAATTTGCCCCCACATACAGTAATACTGCCCCAGATACAGTGCCCTCCATTATGTAATTTGCCCCCAGTGCCCCCACATACAGTAATATTGCCCCCACATACAGTGCAGTCAGACTCCATTATGTAATTTGCCCCTCCAGTGCCCCCACATACAGTAATACTGCCCCCACATACAGTGCCCTCCATTATGTAATTTGCCCCCACATACAGTGCAGTCAGACTCCATTATGTAATTTGCCCCCACATACAGTAATACTGCCCCAGATACAGTGCCCTCCATTATGTAATTTGCCCCCAGTGCCCCCACATACAGTAATATTGCCCCCACATACAGTGCAGTCAGACTCCATTATGTAATTTGCCCCTCCAGTGCCCCCACATACAGTAATACTGCCCCCACATACAGTGCCCTCCATTATGTAATTTGCCCCCACATACAGTGCAGTCAGACTCCATTATGTAATTTGCCCCCACATACAGTAATACTGCCCCAGATACAGTGCCCTCCATTATGTAATTTGCCCCCAGTGCCCCCACATACAGTAATATTGCCCCCACATACAGTGCAGTCAGACTCCATTATGTAATTTGCCCCCACATACAGTAATACTGCCCCAGATACAGTGCCCTCCATTATGTAATTTGCCCCCAGTGCCCCCACATACAGTAATATTGCCCCCACATACAGTGCAGTCAGACTCCATTATGTAATTTGCCCCTCCAGTGCCCCCACATACAGTAATACTGCCCCCACATACAGTGCCCTCCATTATGTAATTTGCCCCCACATACAGTGCAGTCAGACTCCATTATGTAATTTGCCCCCACATACAGTAATACTGCCCCAGATACAGTGCCCTCCATTATGTAATTTGCCCCCAGTGCCCCCACATACAGTAATATTGCCCCCACATACAGTGCAGTCAGACTCCATTATGTGATTTGCCCCCACATACAGTAATACTGCCCCCACATACAGTAATACTGCGCCCCAGTGCCCCCACAGACAGCGCACAGCCAGACTCCATTATCTAATTTGAAATTGCCGCCAAACCACCCCCCCTACATACTTGTGTCACTCGCTGACGTTGATGATCCTGTTCCTGTGAGGTGTCTTCTTTGTCTAGTGATCTTTCCCTACCCCCGTAATATTTGTATGCCTTCAGTCGTCACTTCCGGTTGTGACGTCCCGCCGGATGTGACGATAGGATAGTGTGTATTGGCGCGAGATCCCGCGAGACCCGTGACCTCCTCCGGTCTCGCGGGATCTCATGCTGAATCGACTTAACAGGGGCCGGGCAGCATCACATCCACTATGAAGATCCGGCTGGAGGCGGCAACTACTCCAACTAGGAAGGAACACCCAAACAGGAGGAGGAGTCAAGAAGCCGGCGCAGATCATTAATGCAGAGGAGGCGCAGCAGAGTCAGATGATGTCAGCATGGATCACAGGTAGGGGGCGTGGCGCGGGCGGCGGCTAGTAGGAAATTGGATGGATGATCTCACAAGTAGGGGGGCGTGGCACGGCGGCGGCGGCTAATAGTACTCGGCATTCGGACTCCAGAGCGCCGGCGCCCCCAGGCAGAGTGCGCTCTACGCGGTGGCCTACTCTGCTTATGGGTGGCGCCGGCCCTGCATGTGGTGCTCTGAATTTATGGTGGTGTCAGAACATTAAGACAACCAAAGATGTCCAAAGATGATATCAGGCCTTGTGGCCATGCATTGACTGTTGAATCGGTTTCATTCTTGTCAGGACCCTCATTCCTCGTGCTGCTGTTCTGGGTTTGACTTTTGATGGCCTCGCAACCTGATTTCAGACTTTTTCCTGCATATCGCCCTTGTCTTACCTATTGATACTTGCTGTCTATACATGGCTCTGACTCTTTGCTCCATTCTAGGCTACGCTTGGTCTCAACCTGTTGCATTCTGATTGGCTTCCTGTTGACGATCCTTGGCTCTGTTCCTGGCTATGAGACTACTGCATCAGCGCTACTGATTACAGTCCAAGACTATTATATGGACAATGACTCAGAGACCTTACTGCTGCAAAGGCCATACATACTTGCTTCAGTTAAGGGTGACGACCCGAGGATCCTTTAGACTCTATATTGAATCTAGCCAGTGCCAAACAGATTATGGTTTAGAGCAGGGATGCTTAACCTGCGGCCCTCAAGCTGTTGCAAAATTACAACTCCCAACATGCCCTAATAGCTGTAGTCTGTCCAGGCATGCTGGGAATTGTAGTTTGCAACCGCTGGAGGACTGCAGGTTGGCCATCCCGGTTTAGAGAATCCACTTCTCTGATACATGTCTTGCATGGCCACAGAAAACTGGAGACATGTTGCAACTGAGCACTAGTAAAACCCTATAAAAATGTTTAAAAAAATCCTAACGCTACCATGCCCATGACAAGCTTATCCATGCACTCCATGGTCTTTTGGAATCTTTTCAAGTCATGAGGCATTCCTTCTTGCACCAGTGTCATGCTCTGTTGACCAGCCTTTGTACTTTCACTTTCCCCATGCAATAATGATGATCTCAAGATCTATTGCACTTGCACCAATCAGATCTTGACTCAGCGTTGGAATTATTATCATTACTGTCCTCTCAAGGGAGCTATAATTCAAACATCACCTTTGTTGAAGTGTGGTCATAATATTATTTGCTAAACCAGAAATTCCTATCTGTAGACAGATGTTTCTTGCTCCGTGCCCCTTGTTTGTGGTCCTTGTTCCTTTTTTTGGTCACCTTCAAGAACTTTTTCCTGGAACCTGGCTGGGTATTTTCTGCAGACTCTTCATTACTCCACCTGAAATAAAAATTAATTGACTGTTGGATAGGACTTCAACCAATATTGTAACTTAGCTGCTAAATTATTCTGGAACATTGAACCTATGATAGCTGCCATCTGGCAGGGACTTTTGTTCATATAGAGGACACATTTGCTGGTTTGCCACTGTCTTGGACGACCTTATTCCAACTCCAACCTATATGGATATTTAGTTCCAATATCAGGTGGTTCTAGTCTTATCCACTCATAATCATTTCTTTAATTTGCTTTGTTAGCAAACTTCATTGGATAGGTGACCATGGGCACATCCCCCTAGTTCTCCAAACAGCAGTCTGTCCTACGAGGCAAGAACTCCAATTATCATAGCCTTTGGCCAATTAGGAAAAAAAAACATTAGTCTGTGGTTTTCACGTTCCTGTTCCACTACCCTGCTCCTGTCCATTTCTGGTCCCTGCTAGACCAGAAGTAGGTTGGTCCCAGGACCACTGTAGACAATCACTGGCCTCAGGGGTGACATTCTGAAACGGCACGTCGCTGCTAGTGACCAAGTCACTTCCAGTCTGACAGGTACTGGAAGCGGAAGGGAATGGGGTAGCAGTGTGAGAACAGAGGGACTGTGGACAGATGAGTTGTTGTGCAAGAATGGAGAGGTTTTGGCAACCCCCTACCACATGCCTGGACCTTTAAGGGGAAGATTACTTACCTGCTTCCTGGTGCTGGCTACCCCCTCCTTCTCTTCCATGTCTGCAATACTCTGCTGGGCTCCCTCGTTGTATACATCTGTTTTGACATCGCCGCAGCCAATCATTGGCCATGGCAGAGACCAGATCCCCTTGCGTCAAGTGACCATTTGTCATGGCGTAAGGGGAGCCGGCGGTCACTACTGCAGCCAGTGAATGACTGTGGCGATGTCAAACCGAATATTTACAGTGAAGGAGCCCACAGGCCTGGAGGAGAAGGAGCAGGGGGCAGGTAAGTAATCTTCCCTGTAAAGGTCTAGCCAAGCGGGAAGGCTAGCCAACCCCCCATTCCTGCACAACCCCTTTAAGTTAATGCCACTTCAGTAAGTTGCATTTATCATGTAGAGAAAGTTAATACGAGGCACTTACTAATGTATTGTGATTGTCCATATTGTCTCCTTTGCTGGCTGGATTCATTTTTCCATCACATCATACACTGCTCGTTTCCATGGTTACGGACCACCCTGCAATCCATCAGTGGTGGTCGTGCTTACACACTATAGGAAAAAGCGTCAGCCTCTCTGGTGGCCGCGACCATGGGAGTGCACATAGGCCGGTGCTTTTTCCTATATTGTGCAAGCACGACCACCACTGTTGGATTGCAGGGTGGTCTGTAACCATGGAAACGAGCAGTGTATACCAGCAAAGTAGGCAATATGGACAATCACAATACATTAGTAAGTGCTTTGTATTAACTTTCTCATCATGATAAATGCCACTTGCTGAAGTAAGAGGACCCCTTTAAGCATTGCTACTTAGCAATTTGATACCACATTTAATCTCATTTTAGGGTTTTAGTGACTCCCTGATCCATTTATTACAAGACATTGCCTTATTGCCTTTTATTTATCCATAGGTAGAAGTGACCTCTAAAATGCATTTCCCAAAATACCAGCGAAGGTCAAAATGATTCTCATTCTAAGAATGGCAACAATTCCTGGAATAAGCTTGGATTAAATGTACCATCGAGCAATGGTAATGAGCTAAGTGCAGTCTGATCAGACCCCTGACTTCTACCGATTTGGAAAGTAGCAAACACTTCATAGTTGCACAGAATTTCACTTAATTCTGGCAAACCTGAAGACTTTAAAGTGAAATTCAAGGCTAAGGCTACTTTCACACCAGTGTTTTTGCTGGATCGGCAGGGTTTAGCAAAAACGCTTTCGTTACTGATAATACAACAATCAGCATCCGTTATGAATGGATCCTGTTGTATCCTCTTTAACATATCCAAGACGGATCCGTCATGAACCCACAATGCAAGTCAATAGGGGACGGATCCATTTTCTATTGTGTCAGAGTGCGTCAGAGAAAACTGATCCTCCCCATTGACTTGCATTGACGGATCCATCTTGCTCCGCATCCCAGGACAGAAAGCAAACCGCAGCACGCTACGGTTTGCTCTCCGGTATGAGAACGGAACGGAATGCATTTTGGAGCATTCCGTTCGGTTCAGTTACTTTTTGTCCCCACTGACAATGAATGGGGACAAAACGGAAGAGTTTTTATTCCGGTATTGAGACCCTATGACGGATCTCAATACCAGAAAATATTAAGCTAGTGTAAAAGTAGCCTAATGCTGAAAATCCACGGACTTGACTACATGAGGTGCACTGGAGATCCAGAGGTGTGGTTTTTACTATTGGCCTAATGCAGATGTGGCAGATTGGTCGGAGATTTTCAATGTAAATAATGTTTCAGCAAAATCTGTCGCAAAATTTAAGACAATTTTGGATCTCCAAATTGGTGTGGTCCACTTAGGGGAGACTTAGGTGTAGGCCTCTACTTGGGTATTAGCTAAGTGGCTGGATTTCCAGCAATTACCCAAGGGGGTTTGGGTTTGAAGCAGGGTTGCCAACTGTCCAGAAATTTCTGGACAGTCCGTAAAAATAGACAACTTGTTTCCTGTGTCCGTGAAAATAAATAAATGTGTCCGTGATTTTTTTGAGACTGGTGGTACTTGGCTATGCTATTTTGGTGATGATTTTTAACATTTTGCAGCTCACAGTAAACGCTAGTAATGAGTTCTTATCAGTATCTTTGAGATATAGACTTGCATTATATATATTCCTTATAATTCAGTATGGTTTGCCAATTTGTCCTTAAAAAATGTTGGCTGTCAGTGATTTTGGGACAAGTGGTCAGAAAAAAGAAAAATTCTGGTTGGCAACCCTGGTATGAAGGGCTGTCTTAACACAGAAAACCCCTTCCATATTGGAGACACTTTGGCAGCCATCTGATCACTGTAGTTTATGTTCCCAACACCCCCAGGAACAGCTGTTAACTGCTCCAGGCAACCAAAAATGGCCCCCAGTATCCTGCTTTTCATCTTGTGATAGCGCTAGACAAAAAGGAAATAAGCACTTCTACTGTAACACAAGTCCAACGGATAATGGAAATATGGGTGAGAATTGATCAAAGGCTGACATTTTACGTGCAAAACATCAGTCTTTGATATCCCCTGCACCGCTGGAGGATGTACGTCATTTATGATGAGGCACAGGCAGGGGTATAGCTATAGGGGAAGCGGCTGCTTTGGGGCCCTGACCCAAAAGGGGCCCATCCAGGAGGAGGAGGACTAAAAGATTTTGTCAGGGCCCCCTCAACAGTATTACATAATGAAATTATATACAGTGACAATATAGACAGTGTATAAAACGGATGGAACAGCTGCCGGCCCTGGTCTGAGAGAGCGATCTTTACTAGCCACAGGAATGGGGGCAGCATTAAAGGAAAGGGTTGAGAAAAAATTACTGGGGAAGGGGGGCCCCATTCAAAAATTAGCAGTGGGGCCCAGTCATTTCTAGCTACGCCACTGGGCACAGGAATTCTGTGCTCCTAGTTCGAAACTTGTAGCTGACGTAGATTTGAGTCCTCATTTAGGCCAATTTTCTAGCTGATGGCCCTGACCACACTCCAAGCCACCACATCGCACTTTGTGGAAAGTGGGTAGGAAAGTGTAGAAATGCCACTTGTGCCTAGATTTAGGTGCATTGGCTTTCAAAACCTTAGAAAAACTGGCCTAGGAGGGGTCATTAACTCATTTCCACATATTCTATCCAACTCAACAATAAGGAGCTTTAAGTCAAGCTTACCCCACCCCTTTACTGCCCATACACGTTTGATTGCTGGTCTTGGGTTTTTTCATTCATGCTTGATTTCACAGGATATCTCACTCCTGCACTGCCGATCTTGTTTTCTGTGCTTGCGCGTAGTGTACTTGGCAAGGCTTGGCATGCGTCCATGGGTTGGCATCTGTCCAAATGAGCCTCTGAAGCCAAGTACAGGTACAGAAAACAAGATTGATGCCGTAGGCGCAAGATATCCTGGGGAATCGCACATGTGGGGGGGGGGGGGGCACCCCCAAGGAGGGGGGCAGTGGAAGGGCCATGGGCAATGAGCACTTTCATTGTGGCCAAGGGTTTAGGTTAAGAAATTGGCAAGGGGAAGGGGCGCCGTTTGAGTTTTCGCCTCAGGCAGCAGAAAGGCTAGGCGCACCTCTGCCGAGGCCATCAATCAAATGCAAACTAGCAGGAAGGTAAGCGGCAAGATTGACTTCAAGCAACAAGGCCACTTCCCCCTTGACTTAAAATTCCATATTTGCATCCAGCGCCCAGCGGAATAAAAGCCGGAAAACCTTTCTTTTTTTCCATTTTTGGTAGCGATCGCCTATAGGCTGTGGTCACAAAACCAAAGATCGCATTTCCGCAACTAATAAAAGTGAGGCTACTTTCACAATTGCGTCGTTAATTCCGGCATTGAGATCTGGCAGAGAATCTCAATACCATAATTAAACGGATCCATTTTGATTTTGCACATCCCGAAGCATCCTTTCCGTTAGGATGCGGTTGTGTGAAATCAAAACGGAAAAAAACGGATACGTCACTAAATACATTGAAAGTCAATGTGTGACAGATCCCTTTTTTTTGGCTCCTAAAAAAATGTAATCTGTCACCATTGACTTACATTTTTTTCAGTGCCGGATCCGTTTTTTTCATTTTTTATGACTGGACACAAAACCGCAGCTTGCAGCAGTTTTGTGTCCGGTCACAAAATGGAGTGCTATCGGAACAGAAGACATCCTGATGCATCCTCAATGGATTTCTTTCTATTCAGAATGCATGAGGACTAAACGGAAACGTTTTTTTTCTTTCCGGTACTGAGATCCTCTGCCAGATCTCAATACCGGAAAACCACAACGCAGGTGTAAAAGTAGCCTGAATAAGGTCGCTTGGTAAACCACATGTTGCCGCAATCACCACCTGACAGTAACCCTGCTGGATTTTTTGCCACTGTCAGGTCGTAGAAACTTGCGGTTCTTAACGTTACCCTGTTCACTTCAGCTTCGTGTGTCATGGCCAAGCTTGTTCTGTAGCCCCGGCCTGCAAGTTGGCCAGTTGGCCACCAGGGTACATTAGCCTATTTCTAACTTCAGACGTTCAGAGAAAGCCAGTTACATCGGGAAATCAAACAGAATCCATGCAGATGTTGTCCTCGGCTGGTTTGAAATTAGACCATGGGGCTGCTCGGCGCTGGTGCTAACCACGGATCACCAGCATGATGCCTATTTGACACTGGATGTGGTTATTTTAAACAGCACACCGTGTGGTTAGGCAGGGTACTGCAGTTAAAAATTTACAATGGCTTTAATGTAAGACATTACTTTGTGAATAATCTCACAAATTGACAGAAGGTAATGATATATATACACAGATTAATGAGGACTACTTTAGATGCATTGTGCTCCAAATTATAGTAAATATAAAGTTATTTAACGTCAAACATGAATTATAAATGTCAGGCCTATAATTATTGTGAAGTCTACTCACAATTCAGAGCAGCAAATAACCCACAACCACTTCTCCCGAGATGCCCAGTCTTTTGTTATCCGGTGGCAATGATATTCCTATAGCATTTTCATGAAGTGTCCTGTTAGTACATCAGTCCCCGAGCATCAAAGCAATTTACATTAGTCAAATACTTTGTTTTCTAAAATGAAACAAAACATACCGCCAACCACTTGGCAATTAACTGTTTGACCTTTCTTTCACATTTTCCAAATAGTTACATGTCTAATTAGCACAGGGAGGACCTGTATATTTTCTCGCTAATTGTTCGTGAGGCTGAATGTAAGGACTTCATTAAGATTTGTTGGGGAATGTCGACATCTTTTGAACTTTTGTGATTATTACTTTATTTTATGTAACTTACATAAACAGAGGTATTAATAGAGATAGATGATAAATGTTATGGGCGTTCTCCATCGTCTTTTTGCTGTTGCAGGCTTCGTTCACTTCCCAATGACCCACGTGGGGTATCTGAAAGTAGACATCATTTTATTCAACATATTACTCTGTTTCCGCAGATGACATTGAGCTACGTACTGTAATACGGTCCAGGTGCGGACCGGCCATAGACCCTACAGAGAAATTTCTTGGTGGGCCAATGCCCAGGGGGCGTCCCAGCCCTCCTCATGACTGCTGACCGGGTACATAATGATCTCACGATGCTAGCATTGATTAATGCTAGGATCAACAGGTACTTCTGTACCTGGCCAGCAGATTCAGGTCCCATCCTGAATTCAACTGCATCATCATCCTAAGGGTGGCGATACAGTTGAATATTGCAGCGGGGCAGAAGTATTTTGTGCTGCACTACGGTATTGCTCACGCTCCCCACTTCTGTTGTCCCTCCCTACTTGTGCTGCCCTGCCTTCTATCTATTTGGACCTGCCTACAACAAGGGGGCACTTCCGTTTTTTTAAATTCCCAGGTCACCTGTGATACGGAAGAAGGTGTTCAAAAGGTAGAAGCTGACCTACACACGTGGGTATCCAGTTAACAAATTAAATTCAATGGATGAATTTTAGGATTTATTCAGACTGAACTCCCATACATACATTTTTAATCTATACATTGTTTTAGTAAAATGTGACAAATTTATTCAGAGATGAAAACGTCTAAAAGTATTTTGGGACATTGTTATCCGTAATGGAACTCTACACCTGTCACGAGGTGTAGATTTACATTTTAATTTGCACCAGTTTTTCGCATAATGGTAAATCTGATTGTCTACTGAAGGCCCTGCCGTTTCCTTTGAAACACCAACCACTTTTCAAAAGAAGTGAGAGCCATTAAAGTTTGTAAATTATAGCACTAATAAGACAGGCTGCACAATGTTTTGGGTTTTCTATGCCATAAAAGTGACATACAGTCGTTAAAGGGGCTCTCCGGGAATAAAGAAAATGAAAATACTTCAATATTACTTTATTATAAATATATTCCCAAATACATTTCATTAGCTATAATGGCTTGTTTTGGCTAAGGAGCAATCATCAGGGGAAATAAAATGGCCGCCGTCCTATTAGTACACACAGAACCTGTCCTAATCACACAGGAGGACAAGATAATTCACAACACTGAGCTAAAGATCTGCCTCATCCTCCGCTCTGCTCTGCTTGTCAGGGATTATGATCCTGAATACAGATGATAAGATCTTAAGCTAGATCTCTGTAGAAATGGAGTTCATGAGGAGACATGAAGTACAGAGAGGACGGACAGGACAGACTGTGGTAATGGAGACTGCATACAAGAGCTGCTGCTCATTACCCACATCCCGACCTCCTCTCTGTACTTCATGTCTCCTCCATTCCTAGAGAGATTCAGCTGAAGATCTTATCAGCTGTATTCAGGATCATAATCCCTGACAAGTAAAGCCCAGAGGAGGCAGATCTTTAGCTAAGTCTTGCGAAGTAACTTGTGCTGCTGTGTGATTAGGACAGATTCTGTGTGCACTAATAGGATGGCGGCCATTTTATTTTCCATTGCTCTTGTTGCACCCAAGCCTCGCTCCTTTCTGGGATCAGCCCCTTCCTGGCTATTTTGATTGACAGGGTCAGACAGTGGTAGAGCACCCAGGGAGGTGTTGGCCACAGAAATTAGCAGAGCTTGGGTGCAATCAGAGCAATGGTGACGCTGTCATTGCACCAAAGGCCCAATTTGCATATTCAGAAAGAATATCAGAACTTGGGAACGGAGCCTCAGATCAACAGTATTTTAATCAGACTAACCAAAGCTATGTGTCTATGCAAACAGCTGGAAAGGGAGATAGCTGGTGACAGATTCCCTTTAAAGGTTTCAGACCAGGGGCTACAGATTGTTGCAAGTTATGTACCATAAGAGTACAAGCATCAGTTTTTTGGGCCCTTGGAAGGGTAAACCCCAACTCCTATCCTCATTGATGGTGGCAGTGCTGGGTTTAAAATCCATGGAGGCCTTGAATAATGCCACCATAATACCCCCAGATTATAGTGTCATGTACTAAATAATGCTCTCCTATAATGACCACATAATGGTGAAATACAGTGCACAAAGAAAAAAAATACACAGTGCACAATCACCATACTGTATTTAACCAAATAATACTGCCATACAGTGCTGATAGAGTGAACACATAAGAGCACCAGTGACCAGATGGCAGTTTCATATTATGCATGAGTAATGCTACCATACAGTGCTTATATAATGCCACAGATTTTTTAGGGGTGTGTGTTCTGTGATGGATATAATAGAGACTCACTGTATACGTTGTGCGCCTCGGAGCAGAACATTAGGTCATTATAATATATTGAGTGCAATTGTTGCCTCTTCTGCACAGATTTCTTCCCGGACATTTGCGGGATCTTTGCTCTGTTCTCTTATCCCTTTTTTGCAGAATGTTTTTACAGACGATTAGTAATGAGATAAGTATAAAGCAGAGCGGCGGTGCGGCTGCATCCTCCGGTTCTGCCTTATTAGAGATCTGCATGACGATATTAACGACTCTAGTCTCCATCTTTTTTTATCAGAACTTTAAAGAAACCTGTGCTCATGATGAGTAGGTGAATGATTTCTGTCAGAGATGAATGGTGGGCCCGAAAGATGAAGCTCGGCTTTCTTCTAGACAAGGAAAAGCTAGAATGTGTTTCTCCTCCCCACCGAATAAGACACACATAAGTGAGACCCATTATTCTGGCCACAAGCTATTATCCAGAGTAATGGCCGTGTGCAGGGGCGGACAGGACATCCCTAGGGAAATTTCCCGGTGGATCGATGTCCATGGGGCCTCCAGCGCCCTCCTCATGGCTGCCTGCCAGGTACATAACAATCTCATGCTCACAGCATTAAGTACCTGTATCATTACTGATACAATATTTGGTTCCGCAGGGGCAGTATCTTGTGCTGCATCGTGGTATTGCTGCTCCTCCTATTTATGGTGTCCCTGCCTACTTGTGTTGCCCCACCTTCTGTCAATTTGAACGCTGCTACAACATGAAGCCACTTTAAGTTCCCAGTCAGCCCATGGTCGTGTGCAGCATGGACAGCAGCTAGATGGGCGGGGAGTGACTCCATAAGGTCCTTGTCACGGTGGGGAGGGGGGAAATCCCCCACCGTGCGGTGTTAAAGGGTAAAAGGAGATCAGCCTGGCCAAAAGGAGTGATAAGGGAGCAGGTCACCCCCTAGAGCGTCCCTAAACCTCTCCCTGACTCCTCACCATATGAGCGGACCCCGATGGTAGGACGACTCATACTCAGGATTCCTAGAGACCCTAAGTCGCCCTGGTAATCCCTCACCAAGTAGCAGGGAAGAAACGACCTGTTCATCCCAGTCATGGAGGAACAGGAGTCTCTATGTGAGGCCAGGCTGCAAGGAGAGGGGAACACATACAGCATATGGAGATGGCAGGTAAGCAAAACCCATAACACACTTACCTGCCACAGACACACTAACTGGAACCTGTGCACAAGTGCTGGAGTCCACACCAACATTAAAGGACACAGCACACCCCACAAACCACACAGGGACCCATGAAATCCATAGCTGCAATAATATGAGACAGGGGAATGTCTAGTAAACAAGCTGGACACCAAACACCACCAGACATGTAACACCAAACTAGACATACAAACACCCTGAACTTAACCCACTCCATACAAATAGGGACAGGAAGGGAAGGAGACACCGGGATAACATTGATGACCACAAGAGTGCCCTCACTGGACAGATGGTAAAAGCCAGGAACAGAGAACCACCAGCATACACCAAGGCTAGAGGAACCCCAGCTTCAGGAATCCAGCAGAGGCTAAATAGCCCAAGCAGCCGCACACACACAAATCCAGTGTTCACAAAACACTAGGAAGGGAGTTAACCCTTCCAACACCAGACAGAGGAAGGAAGCCACTTAAAGGGGAAGTGCACACACAAGCATGCCAAACCACACGTTACCAACGGCAACAGCAGGCGTGGCAACCATGTCACGGCAATCACCCAGAAGGCCAAGACACTGCCACCGCATGCTCTCACAGCAACACGTTGCCGCGGGCAACCGCAAGAGTGGCAACAGTGTCACAGCGCAAACCAAAGGCCGTAACACTCTTGGTAGGTTGTCCCAGGTATCTGGAGCTATGTTAAGTGCAGTGCATCCCACAGGGTGCGTCGGGGGGACCATAGAGCGAACACGACCATCAAGTTGGTCCCACAGATGATCAATTAGAGTCAAGTCTGGGGAATTAGGGGCCAGGGTAATACTTGGAAGTCTTGGTCAGACTCTTTCAACCGATGTCTGACATTTCTAGTCTGTGACATGTCGCATTGTCTTTCTGAAAGATCCCATCCCCCCCAGGGAAGACAATCAGCATGGATGGGTGTACGTGATTTGCATAGATGTCCAAATAGGTTCGATGAGTAGACACAAAGAATGCCACAAAAACATAGCCCAAACCATAACGTGGCCACCACCAGCTTGTGTTCTTTTAGCAATGGTTGCAAGGTGTTTGTTCTCTGATGTTTCTCTCCTGGCATGCCAATGTCCATCCATCTGATGAAGCAGAAAACGTGACTCATCGGAGAAGATAACCCTTTCCAATCAGCGGAGGTCCAATTCTGATACTGCAGCGAAAACTGAGGCCTTTTCTGCTGATGTAACTTGGTTATCAGAGGTGCAGTGACCGTCCGTCTGCTCCGGATAACCCATACACAGTAGGGTTCACCAAAATGTTGTGTTAGACACAAGTCTGGTTGCCCCCTGGTTCATTTTGTGAGCTGCTCCACTGTAGTGTGTCGGTCTGCCTTCTCGCACCTTCATAGCCTGTTCAACTCTCACATCAATGGCATGTGGTGCTCCACAGTTTCCATTTCTCTTATTCACCATGGTGCCATTTGTCGACTCACCATACACTTTCACTACAGCAGCACGAGAACAGTTCACACTGCACAGGTTCAGAAATACGACCACCCTCGGCCTGGAAGCCAATAGTCATCCCTTCTTGCAACTCTGATTAATTGCCCCCTTTTACCCATGACAGCAGCGAGAGATATGTGTGCAGACAGCCTGTTGCACACCTTATATACCCACCGAGCCAGCTCACCACACCTTATATAGTCACCAAGCCAGCTGAGCACACCTTATAAACTCACTGAGCCAGCTCACCACACGGGACTTCCTTTGTGAGCTACATGCTTGACTATGTATTTCCATGGATTTTGCAGGCCAGTCATCAGTCCACTCTGGTCTAGCACTGCAGGTGGTGGCCCTGATCTTCTCCATCATACTGAGTAAATCTGTTGCCAATATTATGTGTCCCCTCTTGTATTAAAGTGGTTTTCTGGGATTTTAATATTGATGACCTATCGTCAGAATAAGTCATCAATATCAGATCGAGGTAAATAAATAAAGTTGCCCAAACGGCGAGAATAAATGAACAATGCTCGCCAGCTACCACGGTAATGAAATATATAGACGGAGGAGGTAGCGTAATCTAAGACTTAGCGTTTAATAGATATATAGTTAAAAAAGACGGACATAACACAAAATACCGAAATGATGTGCACACCAACAACGTGTCACAAACCACAATGTACAAAGTCACCATATGAAACCACATTTATATGGTAAAACCAATGTGAAACAAGGTAACACCATACTCAAAATCAGGTATACGTTCCACGGAGAGACATATATAAACTGGAACAGTCTTACCGGTCGTTGACGGTCATCTGGGTATGGTCGCGAAGTCCCAGAAGACAGTGTTACCTGAGGAACAGGGTCCCGGATGAGGCGAACTGTCCCTAGAAAGCCCTACCAGGCCTATAGAGCCCTATGACCTGGTCAGGGGCCGCACGTAAGGGAACAAAAAGTTACAAAGTCCCAAGACAACCCTAACTACGGGTATACAGTGACGGAATCACTGCAGTGCGTAAAATCCCTACGCGTTTCGTCTAGAGGTAAAGGCCCCAGACTCATCAGGGGATAAGGGGCTAGCATGTAGAGGAGTGTGTCCTTATTAACTGCTGTCACAAACAGACAGTCTATCAACAATAAGCTAAAGTACTGAGGAGGAGACTTGGTCAGGGCCACTGAATAGCGAGTCGCTAGTGAGATTCAGGTCCTATTCCCTAATGATAGGGGTCCCTCTGTCCTAGTAGCTGTGGGTAAGGGGTGGCGTATAGCAACTCCCTGTGCGCGTGTGGCGGCAACCGGCTTGTATCGCCGTCCACGATTTAAATGTGCGTCCTAAAGCGCGCGGGCCCCGCCCCCCGGGGGCGTGGAATATGTAAAACTGATGATCGCGTCACCAGCCTACATAGAGAGGGCGTGTGTGGGGGCACGGCTAGCGCTGACGTGCCGGTGATGCCTTATTAGGTAAGGCCAAACGGCGCGTCACTGAAAGGGGCGGTTACTCCAAAGGGAGTGTGCGCATCCCTCGGGCATTAGAGGAGACTTAGAGAGGCGGGTCTCGCTTACAGGCGGCGACAAACCTTTTTGAATGAAGAGGATGGAAGTGTAATCGGTGCAACACAAGTATATAGATATATAGATAGAAACGCTGATGATGTTGTCAAAATGAATAGCCACAAAAACACACATACAATACAATAAGCCTAGAAGGTATTATTAATTCACCGGCTACTAAGCATGGAGTACGGTAACTACACATAAGTAGGGGTGGAAGTAATGACCCAATCCTGCGCTAAATACATGGCCGAAAACTAGAGGATGTAACAGTTAAATGAAGCAACCGAAACTCAATTGTTCATTGAGTCCGTTGGGACTGGGAGTATTCAATTTGTATATCCACCATGTTTCTCTCTGGAGGATACGTCTATCCCAGTCCCCTCCTCTAGGGGGTCTGGTGATTGCTTCAATGCCCTTGAATTTTAAGACACTTCTCAGACCTTGGTGGCAATCGTTGACATGTCTTGCCACCGATGTGTCCCTTTTATTTCGGACATCATTTAGGTGTTCCCCAATACGGCGGCGAAACTCTCTTTTTGTTTTACCGACGTATTGGGTACCACAATCACAAGTGATTAAGTATACCAGTCCTGAGGTGCGGCAGTTGATGAAGCCATTTATATGATGGTTATACCCGCTGTTACGATTGGTAAAAGACTTGCCAGTTTGTACAAAATTGCAGAAACTGCAGCTGCCGCACCTAAAGCAGCCCCTCACAGGACCACCCAGCCAGGTCTTGTGGCTGGATGCTCCGGCGAAGTGGCTATGCACCAAACGGTCTCTCAAATTCCTGCCCCTCCGATACGTGATGGAGGGGTAGGGTTTGAGGACGTCGCCTAAGTCTGGGTCCATGAGGAGGGTATCCCAATGTTTGGCAATGATACTGCGGACTTGGCCCGCTGCTGTATCAAATGTGCCAATCACACGCATAATGTTGGTAGTCTCACCCTTCGGGTAGCCGGTGGCATGGAGTAAATCTGTACGTTCTTTGGCTAAAGCTTTCTGGAAGGCTGTGCGCAGAACCTTGTCTGGGTAGCCCCGTTCGCGGAACCTTCTGTGTAGGTCAACTGCCTGATTAATGAATTCCGCGTCACTAGAGCAATTACGTCTAAGACGCAAGTATTGCCCTGTGGGGATGCCCCTTTTCAGGGGACCTGGATGGTTACTCTCCCACTTTAACAAGGAATTGGTAGATGTCGGTTTACGATATATACAGGTCTCAATTTGTCCAGATGAGCCCTTATGGATCAAGATGTCTAGGAATGGTAGGCGATCCTTCTCAATAACTGATGTGAATCGCAAATTAATCTGGTTGTTATTAAGACAGGCTACGAATTCCTTAAATGACCGTTCTGGCCCGCTCCAGATGACAAAAATGTCATCTATGAAGCGTGACCACATTACTACATCGGTGAGGCCAGTCATCGGGGGATCACCGAATACCATGGTTTCTTCCCACCAGCCCAGGAGCAGGTTAGCGTACGACGGCGCACACGAACTGCCCATCGCAGTGCCCCTGAGCTGGTGGAAGTACGTGCCATTAAACAGAAAGCAGTTCCGTGTCAGTACGAACTGGAGAAGTTCAATGATGAACTCATTATGGCTCAAAAACTGTTGGCCCCTTGCCCTCAGAAAGTGACTGATAGCTGAGATGCCTGCCTCGTGGGGTATTGAGGAATACAAGGCCTCTACATCAATTGATGCGAGGAACCAGTTATCCTCAATCGAAATGCCCTCAAGTTTGGTCAAAAGGTCACCCGTATCCCTGATATATGAGGGGAGACTTTCAACAAATGGTCTTAGTAATTGGTCAATATAGATGCCACAATTCTGTGACAGACTGCCTACCCCAGATACTATGGGGCGCCCTTTCAAGGGTGACACCCCTTTGTGAATCTTGGGAAGGCAGTAAAATGTGGCCATCACTGGATGTGGGGGATACAAAAAATCAAATTCATTCTGACTAATGAGATGGTTAAATTTTGCTTTCAACAAAATCTCGCAAAGCTCTGATTTATATTGTCCAGTGGGATCCGTGGAAATGGTTTCATAGTTAGCCCTATCTTTCAAGATGGTGAGACACATAGAGCGGTATGTGGAGGTGTCCATCACTACCACGTTACCTCCCTTATCGGATGGCTTGATAGTGATGGACGTCTCCTTTTCAAGGTCACCAATAGCCCGCCTCTCCTCGCGACTACAATTGTGTCTAAAAGGAGACGGTTCAAGCGTTGTTAGGTCAGTGATCGTATGTCTAAGAAATACATCTATGCAGGAAACATCCCCCTGCGGTGGCATTCTGTAGTTTTGTTTCTTAGATCTGTGAAGGGACCAAGTCCTTTATTGGATAATGGTTCAGAATCAAGGTTATAGAGGATTTTGACGTCCTCCAAGATCTCCGCCGGTATGCCCAGTTCTCGGCTTTCCTTTTTTAGTTGGATCTTAAAGTGCTTATGCCATCTTAATCTGCGCGCAAACAGGTGGAGATCTTTAATCCAATTGAACGTATCGAAATTGGAGGTGGGGACAAATGATAGTCCACGGCCGAGTACTGAAATTTCGGCAGAGGATAGGGGTCTAGATGAAAGATTAATCACCTGATTATTCGTGACTGAAGTTATTACACTGTTGGCCCCTGTATATTCCGATTTCGGAGGGGATAGTGGGATCCCTGTTCTAAAAAACCTTGTTGGTTGGATTGGTTCCGCGTATAGCGTCTACCTCTCCCACGGGATCTATAACCACCTCTCCCTCTGCCCCTTTGGTTTCCTTGTTTCTCTCTATCACTATCTGATGCTTCTGTCTCTGTTGAGGATAAATCGGAGCCTCTATCTCTTTTGGGGTCGGAGTTATCTAAAAATAAATATGCCCTGTTGTCCTTAAAGTCCTGGAGGTCTCTTGCAAATTGTCGATGTTTGCGTTCCTTAAGATGGAACTGATATCGCTCAACAGTATTCTGCAATTGCGTCTCTTTTTCAATAAACTCTTGTTCGTTGGAGAATTTTTTAGTTACTTCAATTTGATCCTGAAGTTTTTTGTCTATCAATTCCAATGTGGTTTTCTCCTCATCGAGTAAAAGCTGCATGAGCCGCAAGGAGCTATTAGTTGCCTCCCTCTCCCATTTTTTCATGAGTCCTGGGCTCCTGCAGCGTTTAGCCGGTATGAGGGTGATTCGTAGACCTCTCGGTACTATGCCCTGCTTAATGTAATACTCAAGGCCTTGAATCTCCCACCAGGATGAGATCTGTTCTTTATACAGTTTGGTTAGTTCATTGAATGCCCCTATGAACGTAGGGGTATACTTCTTTTGTGTAAATATGCGTTCCGAAAAAACTTCCTTAGCCTCAGACAGCCATTGGTTTCTATCAAGTCCCGCCGTAAGGAAACCAGCCATGTCCCTCACAGAGTCAAAGTAAATAAATAAAGTTGCCCAAACGGCGAGAATAAATGAACAATGCTCGCCAGCTACCACGGTAATGAAATATATAGACGGAGGAGGTAGCGTAATCTAAGACTTAGCGTTTAATAGATATATAGTTAAAAAAGACGGACATAACACAAAATACCGAAATGATGTGCACACCAACAACGTGTCACAAACCACAATGTACAAAGTCACCATAGGAAAGGCGAACTGTCCCTAGAAAGCCCTACCAGGCCTATAGACGAAACGCGTAGGGATTTTACGCACTGCAGTGATTCCGTCACTGTATACCCGTAGTTAGGGTTGTCTTGGGACTTTGTAACTTTTTGTTCCCTTACGTGCGGCCCCTGACCAGGTCATAGGGCTCTATAGGCCTGGTAGGGCTTTCTAGGGACAGTTCGCCTCATCCGGGACCCTGTTCCTCAGGTAACACTGTCTTCTGGGACTTCGCGACCATACCCGATGACCGTCAACGACCGGTAAGACTGTTCCAGTTTATATATGTCTCTCCGTGGAACGTATACCTGATTTTGAGTATGGTGTTACCTTGTTTCACATTGGTTTTACCATATAAATGTGGTTTCCTATGGTGACTTTGTACATTGTGGTTTGTGACACGTTGTTGGTGTGCACATCATTTCGGTATTTTGTGTTATGTCCGTCTTTTTTAACTATATATCTATTAAACGCTAAGTCTTAGATTACGCTACCTCCTCCGTCTATATATACAATATCAGATCGGCAGCTGTCTAACACTCGTCACCCCCCAATGATCAGCTGTTTGAGGAGAAGGCTGCGCTCGTGCGAGCACAGCCTTTCCTTCATTGTTAACCTGCTCACCATCAACATCGCAGTGGCGATCAGTGTAATTACCAAGAAGCCATCCAATGGAAGTGAATAAGACAGCTTTATTTTAATTACACCTGATGGAGGGCAGGTAAACAATGAAGGGAAGGCTGCTCTAGAACAGCGTGTGGCCTTCGCTTCAAACAGCTGAGATCGATGGGGGACCCCCACCAATCTGATATTGATTACCTATCCTGAGGATAGGTCATCAATATTAAAATCCCAGAAAACCCCTTTAAAAACAGGGATACCCAATCATCCAACAGTTGGGGCAGATATCGTATAGACCCCACTAGCTATGCACCTAAAAGAGGCTTTATAGGCCCCGATCAAGTCACATTTTTTGATCTACGCTTAGTGTGTACACCATGATGAGCTCCCAGCATATGTGATAAGAAGCCATAGGACTCCATTAACCCAAAAGCATACCTCAAAACAGGCATTCCATATAATAGTATACAGCAAAAGTATAACAAATACCATATTGTATATGTTTTTGTCTTTTTTATGTTTTTTTTTAATCGGACACTGTGGGTGACAAATCCCATTGTATGCCAATACAGTTAAATTCATCACAGGCTTCCATGTCAAACGGTGGCTGTTATAGTGAACAGGGCCTTACATGTCAGTTACATCTTTCTGGGGTCCTCACCATTCCTTGAAACAATGGAGGCCAATTAATGGGGTTTTCCAGGACATAAGGATCCTATGAATCCACCTTAAAGTGGCTGGCCCATCTGGTACAATGATTATTTTATTGATAGGATATGTCCTCAATGTCAGATATTCTGCTATCCAGAGAACAGATGTGAAGGAGAGCAGCCATGTGCATGCCATGGGGTGAAACTTCCAATTTTATAAGTCTTAGGGGAGGCGTAGAAAGGCGATATCCTCTAAGGCACGCCATTAAGATGTTGAACTTAGAAAATAAATTCTACCATAGGCATCTACTACATCATATATGTCCACACCGCGGTCACTTCTTATTAGGGACCCGAGTTTTCTCTGATCTTGGTCGTTATGGTGGGAGTATGGATATTACCCTTCCTCCACTAATGGCATACAGTACAGACCAAAAGTTTGGACACACCTTCTCATTCAAAGAGTTTTCTTTATTTTCATGACTATGAAAATAGTAGATTCACACTGAAGGCATCAAAACTATGAATTAACACATGTGGAATTATATACATAACAAAAAAGTGTGAAACAACTGAAAATATGTCATATTCTAGGTTCTTCAAAGTAGCCACCTTTTGCTTTGATTACTGCTTTGCACACTCTTGGCATTCTCTTGATGAGCTTCAAGAGGTAGTCACCTGAAATGGTTTTCACTTCACAGGTGTGCCCCGTCAGGTTTAATAAGTGGGATTTCTTGCCTTATAAATGGGGTTGGGACCATCAATTGCATTGTGGAGAAGTCAGGTGGATCCACAGCTGATAGTCCTACTGAATAGACTGTTAGAATTTGTATTATGGCAAGAAAAAAGCAGCTAAGTAAAGAAAAACGAGTGGCAATCATTACTTTAAGAAATTAAGGTCAGTCAGTCCTAAAAATTGGGAGAACTTTGAAAGTATCCCCAAGTGCAGTCACAAAAACCATCAAGCGCTACAAAGAAACTGGCTCACATGCGGACCGCCCCAGGAAAGGAAGACCAAGAGTCACCTCTGCTGCGGAGGATAAGTTCATCCGAGTCACCAGCCTCAGAAATCGCAGGTTAACAGCAGCTCAGATTAGAGACCAGGTCAATGCCACACAGAGAGTTCTAGCAGCAGACACATCTCTAGAACAACTGTTAAGAGGAGACTGTGTGCCTTCATGGTAGAATATCTGCTAGGAAACCACTGCTAAGGACAGGCAACAAGCAGAAGAGACTTGTTTGGGCTAAAGAACACAAGGAATGGACATTAGACCAGTGGAAATCTGTGCTTTGGTCTGATGAGTCCAAATTTGAGATCTTTGGTTCCAACCACCGTGTCTTTGTGCGACGCAGAAAAGGTGAACGGATGGACTCTACATGCCTGGTTCCCACCGTGAAGCATGGAGGAGGAGGTGTGATGGTGCTTTGCTGGTGACACTGTTGGGGATTTATTCAAAATTGAAGGCATACTGAACCAGCATGGCTACCACAGCATCTTGCAGCGGCATGCTATTCCATCCGGTTTGCGTTTAGTTGGACCATCATTTATTTTTCAACAGGACAATGACCCAAAACACACCTCCTGGTCTAAATGGCAAAAGATGCCAAATGCTGTTGCACATTTCTACCCGGGGGAGAAAATCCTGCCCAGGTGATCCGTTGCTAACAGCAATCCCCAGCAAAAATGCATACAGTGGAGGGTGCCGGCAGCGGACCCCATGTACCACAAAAACATCCTACAGAGGTCTTAAAAAGGCCGTTGGTGGTATAGGGATCAGGGGTTAATGATACTTCATGTTCTGCTCGTTGTCTAGGGGGGCTCGTCAGTCCAGGGGGGCTCGTCAGTCCAGGGGATGATGTCCTGCCCGGTCGTATCTCGGACTCCCGAGCGGAGCGCCGCCCGCCTATTTAAACTTGGCGGCGCCCGCTCGCAGTCCCCCTTTTGCCGCCGTGCGCATGCGCACGGCCGGCCTGAACACGTGGGCCGGCGCGGTGATGTGACGTCACCGCGCCGGCCCGAGGATCTCGGAACGCGCTTCCAGGGGGGGGATCCTTTGATCCTCCCGCCTGTGAAGCGGACGCCTACCTCCGGCGCTGTAATTACAGCGCCGGAGGTCAGCCACTCACAGGGGCATGGGAACTCTTTGTTCCCATGTCTCTGTTAGGCGTACCATCTCAGGCGCGATCGGAGATGGTGACAAAGGGCAGAGGATCTCATTGATCCTCTCTCCTTTGTAGAGGCCGACGCTGGACATGATTGTCCAACTGTCGGTCTCCTCCACCCCTCCAGCAGGCAGCATGATTCCGGCATATATGCCTATAGATGCTTGGGGCACATCTATAAGCATATATGAACGGACAGTACATATGGGGGCATATATTTATCAAAGGGGGCAATATCAAGGGGGTACATATCAAGGGGGCATATATATATTTTCAGGGGGCACATCTCAAGGGGGCACATATTTATCAAAGGGGGCAATATCAAGGGGGTACATATCAAGGGGGCATATATATATCAAGGGGGCACATATATATCAATCCCCACAGGGGCATGAATGAGCCCCTGGAGAATATCAGAGGCAGATGGGCGCAGGTGCTGGGCACACCTGCGCACATCGCCCTCTGAGGGGATTATGCACCGCAAATACATATATATATGTATGCCCCAGTAGGCATGCATATCTACCACCCTTCCTCAACACCCTACAATGGAAAATGCAATTGACAATATATGGCTAAACCCTCACACTGATATTAAAATGAGACTTTCACCAATATATTCTTATATCAAGGACATACCGGAGTATGGGTATTACCCTTCCTTCGATAATGACATATATGTACATCCCCCTGCAGGAAGGGGTTAAAAGGCACCTAAAGTCTGTTTCTTTGTGGATAACAAATGATTAAATCAATTAACTTGACATGCTGAGAGATGACGAGGCAACGGATGAAACAACGCATCAGGGAGCGACTCTATTACAAATGGCAAATTACAGCATCAGGACTTCTCGTCTTCTCCCACTGCCACAGAACTGTCAGAGCTCATGAATAAATCATTGACACAATATCCGTATCTTAATATCGACAAACCGGGGAATATGGAGAGGGCTCCGGGTCAGATTATCACACGGCAGACAATTAGCCACATGATTTTGGCTGCCAGGGGTGGTCAGTCGCACTGTTGTGCAGTCCCCTTAAAGGGGTCGTCTCACTTCAGCAAATGGAATTTATCATGTAGAGAAAGTTAATACAAGGCACTTACTAATGTATTGTGATTGTCCATATTGCCTCCTTTGCTGGCTGGATTCATTTCTCCATCACATTATACACGGCTCGTTTCTGCTCTGCAGCACAGTTAGCATATTGCCAGTAATTCGGCCACTCTCAGCCGGTATTGTTGTATGGTTAACTGTGTATTAACGCACAATGTTTTTAGAGTGTTTTTTTTTTTTTTAAGGAAAATGTAGAGTGAAACTGCTTTGATTGGTCGTTCCTAGAAAAAATGTGCTTATAACTGAAGGAGAACAGATACTGATAGATAAAGTGATCAGGTGTGGATTGGCCTTTTACTTATCATTTATATATAGCGCCAACATGTCCACAAACATGGGGAGAACGCACAAACTCCATGCAGATGTCCTTCAACCCAGCATCCCAGAACTGGAAGTTAACAGGACTAACAGCTACTGACCGTGAAAGATGCAAGAATGTAAGGAGAAAGATAAGAAGGAAGGGGAACAACGAGGAGAGAGAGAGGATGTGAGGAAAACAGAAGAAAGAAAAAAGTGAGAAGAAAGAGAGTAAAAGGAGATCTGAGGAATAAAGGAAAGGACAGAAAAAGAGAGAAATGCAGAAGAGAGAGAAGAAGGGAAAGGAAGGAAAGAAGGAAGGAAGGAAGGAAGGAAGGAAAAGATTGGAGGGAGGGAGGGAGAGAGGAAGGAAAATATTGGAGGGAGGAAGGAAGGAAAAAAGGTAGGAAGGAAGGGTGGAAGGAAAGAAGGAAAAGATTGGAGGGAGGAACGAAGGAAGGAAAAGATTGCAAGGAGGAAGGAAGGAAAAGATTGGAAGGAAGCAGGGAGGAAGGAAAAGATTGGAGGAAGGAAGGAAGGAAAATATTGGAGGGAGAAAAGAAGGAAAATATTGGAAGGGGGGGAGAAATAGAAGGAAGGAAGGAAGGAAAAGATTGCAAGGAGGAAGGAAGGAAATAAATAAAGAAAAGATTGGAGAGAGGAAGGAAAGGAGAAAGGAGGGTCAATTGGAATAAAGAAAGGGCTAGGAGAAAAGAGAAAAAGATAAACGGGGGGGGGGGGGGGAGCAAGAGAGAGATGGGTATGAGATAGATAGATATAGAAATAGAGGTATAGAGGAGAGATACAGTATAAGGCCTCATGCACACGACCGTTGTGTGTGTCCGTTGTTCCGTTTTCCGTGATTTTATGCGGACCCATTGACTTTCAATGGGTCCGTTGAAAACTCGGAAAATGCACCGTTGTTCATCCATGTCCGTGATCCGTGTTTCCTGTCCGTCAAAAAAAAATGACCTGTCATATTTTTGGGACGGATAACGGTTCACGTTCACGGACCCATTCAAGTCAATGGGTCAGTGAAAAAACACGGATGCAAACAAGACTGTCATCTGTGTCCGTGATCCGTGTCCGTAGGCTACTTTCATACATACGGATCCGAAGAACCATCTGCATAAAAGATTTTTCGGAGCGGAGTTTTCGATCCGACAGTATATTCTAACACAGAGGCATTCCCATAGTGATGGGGACGCTTCTAGTTAGAATATACTACGAACTGTTGACATAACTGCCCCCCTGTGATCCGCATAATTGTGCATATCATAGCCCCCTGTAAGAGATCAGGGGCTGCCAGGCAGCAGGGGGCAGACCCCCCTCCCTCCCCAGTTTTAATTTCATTGGTGGCCAGTGCGCCCCCCGGCCCCTTCTCTATTGTATTAATTTCATTGGTGGCCAGTGCGGCCCCCCTCCCTCTATTGTATTAATTTCATTGGTGGCCAGTGCGGCCCCCTCCCTCCCTCTATTGTATTAATTTCATTGGTGGCCAGTGTGCGGCCCCCCTCCCTCTCTCTACTGTATTAATTTCATTGGTGGCCAGGGCGGCCCCCCCCGACCCCCCCTCCCTCCCACTATTGTATTCATTTCATTGGTTCCGCTGGGGCTCCGATCGGTAACCATGGCAACCAGGACGCTACTGCAATCCTGGTTGCCATTTTTACTTAGCAATATTAGAGCATCATACTTACCTGCTGCGCTGTCTGTGACCGGCCGGGAGCTCCTCCTACTGGTAAGTGACAGGTCATTAAGCAATGCGCCGCACAGACCTGTCACTTACCAGTAGGAAGAGCTCCCGGCCGGTCACAGACAGCGCAGCAGCCAGCAGGTAAGTATGATGCTTCTAATATTGCTAAGTAACCATGCAGTAGCGTCCTGGTTGCCATGGTTACCGATCAGAGCCCCAGCGATTAAACTGGGATTCCGATCGGAACTCTCCGCTGCCACCAATGATCGGGGGGGAGGGGATGCCGCACACTGTCCACCAATGAAATTAATACAATAGAGGGAGGGCCGCATACTGGCCACCAATGAAATTAATACAATAGAGGGAGGGAGGGAGGGGGGGGCCGAGGGGAGGCCGCACACTGGCCACCAATGAAATTAATACAATAGAGGAGGGCCGCACACTGGCCACCAATGAAATTAATACAATAGAGGGGGGCCGCACTGGCCACCAATGAAATTAAAACTGGGGAGGGAGGGGGGTCTTCCCCCTGCTGCCTGGCAGCCCCTGATCTCTTACAGGGGGCTATGATACGTACAATTAACCCCTCAGGTGCGGCACCTGAGGGGTTAATTGTGCGGATCACAGCCCCCTGTAAGAGATCGGGTACTGCCAGGCAGCAGGGGGCAGTCATGTACACAGTTCGTAGTATATTCTAACTTGAAGCATCCCCATCACTATGGGAACGCCTCTGTGTTAGAATATACTGTCGGATCTGAGTTTCCACGATCTAACTCAAATCCGATGGTATATTCTAACATAGAGGCGTTCCCATGGTGATGGGGACGCTTCAAGTTAAAATATACCATCGGATTGGAGAAAACTCCGATCCGATGGTATAATAGGGACTCCTGACTTTACATTGAAAGTCAATGGGGGACGGATCTGTTTGCAATTACACCATATTGTGTCAACGTCAAACGGATTCATCCCTATTGACTTGCATTGTAAGTCAGGACGGATCCGTTTGGCTCCGCACGGCCAGGTCGGACACCAAAACGACTTTTTCCTTCATGTCCGTGGATCCTCCAAAAATCAAGGAAGACCCACGAAAGAAAAAACGGACACGGATCACGGAAGTACGGAACCCGTTTTTGCGGACCGCAAAAAAAACCCGGTCGTGTGCATGAGGCCTAAGGCTAATTTCACATAAGCGTTTGTTTTTTTTGGCAGAGGATCCATTTAGGGCCCATGTATTGTGAATGGGGTATGCATTCCGTTCCGGTAGCATTCCATTTTCTGACCGGACATAAAATTGCTGCAAGCAGTGGTTTTGTGTCCAGTCATTGAAACTGAACAAAGCAGATCCGTCACTAAAAACAAATAAAGTCAATGGTGCCGTATCCGTTTTTTTTCTGATCCCCCCAAAAAAACTAAAACGGATCCATCACCCATTGACTTACAATGTTTTTAGTGTCGGATCCGGTTGGTTCCATTTTGCGTTAACATAACCGCCTTCGAACATAACGCAGGCATCCTGATGCATCAAACACAAACAGAACTGTGTTGGTCCGGTTTTGAGATCCTCTGCCAAAGTAGCCTAAAATAGAAGGATGGGGGAGTGGGAGAGATAAAAGGAGAGAAAGGGGGAGGGTAGGTGAAATGAGGGAATGCGCGATGGCTGGTGCTGTTATATAGTAATAAGCGGCGTGCAGCAGTGGATCCGCCAGACATCGCCTGAGCTGGTCGGCATCTGTCTCCACTGAACTGTTTCATGCTGATGCAAACTATTCATTTTACGGCGGAGTAAACTGTTGGCAGTGCGACCCTCTAGTCTGGTGAATTATGATCACATCACATACATTTCACAGTGTACTGCAGATACCTGCCCGGCAGATGATAGTAAAGCGGGTACACACAGCGTACTGCTGGTTACATTTATTGGGTGACAGCTGCATAATGAAGATTTTAATGAGCTTTGCTTGGAAAACCATTTTGCAAACTGATTTAATGTGTTTTGACAATGGCTTGGAGTTTAGTGAAGTTTCAGCTGGAATTTAATTTGCTAAAACTATAGGCACATTTTAGACCCTTTGCTACTGTGCAGGTGAATGGGGACAATTTTTGCAGACTATGTTGCCACCGTATATAGAAATAAATCTATAACGGCGATTGGACATTTGAAAGGTATATTAGACTAGTATGAGGAATTGCCATATTTTGGGTATGATACCATACACCACCTTTTACATACAGTTGCAATAAAAAGTATGTGAACCCTTTGGAATGATATGGATTTCTGCACAAATTGGTCATAAAATGTGACAACAATATACAATCACAGTCTGCTTAAACTAATAACACACAAAGAATTAAATGTTACCATGTTTTTATTGAACACACCATGTAAACATTCACAGTGCAGGTGGAAAAAGTATGTGAACCCCTAGACTAATGACATCTCCAAGAGCTAATTGGAGTGAGGTGTCAGCCAACTGGAGTCCAATCAATGAGATGAGATTGGAGGTGTTGGTTACAGCTGCTCTGCCCTATAAAAAACACACACCAGTTCTGGGTTTGCTTTTCACAAGAAGCATTGCCTGATGTGAATGATGCCTCGCACAAAAGAGCTCTCAGAAGACCTACGATTAAGAATTGTTGACTTGCATAAAGCTGGAAAGGGTTATAAAAGAATCTCCAAAAGCCTTGCTGTTCATCAGTCCACGGTAAGACAAATTGTCTATAAATGGAGAAAGTTCAGCACTGCTGCTACTCTCCCTAGGAGTGGCCGTCCTGTAAAGATGACTGCAAGAGCACAGCGCAGACTGCTCAATGAGGTGAAGAAGAATCCTAGAGTGTCAGCTAAAGACTTACAAAAGTCTCTGGCATATGCTAACATCCCTGTTAGCGAATCTACGATATGTAAAACACTAAACAAGAATGGATTTCAGGGGAGGATACCACAGAGGAAGCCACTGCTGTCCAAAAAAACATTGCTGCACGTTTACAGTTTGCACAAGAGCACCTGGATGTTCCACAGCAGTACTGGCAAAATATTCTGTGGACTATGTGTAGTGAAAAAGAGGCACAGCACACCAACATCAAAATCTCATCCCAACTGTGAAGTATGGTGCTGGGGGCATCATGGTTTGGGGCTGCTTTGCTGCGTCAGGGCCTGGACGGATTTCTATCATCGAAGGAAAAATTAATTCCCAAGTTTATCAAGAAATTTTGCAGGAGAACTTAAGGCCATCTGTCCACCAGCTGAAGCTCAACAGAAGACGGGTGTTGCAACAGGACAACGACCCGAAGCATAGAAAAAACAATAACAGAATGGCTTAAACAGAAGAAAATCCGCCTTCTGGAGTGACCCAGTCAGAGTCCTGACCTCAACCCGATTGAGATGCTGTGGCAGGACCTCAAGAAAGCGATTCACACCAGACATCCCAAGAATATTGCTAAACTGAAACAGTTCTGTAAAGAGGAATGGTCAAGAATTACTCCTGACCGTTGTGCACGTCTGATCTGCAACTACAGGAAACGTTTGGTTGAAGTTATTGCTGCCAAAGGAGGTTCAACCAGTTATTAAATCCAAGGGTTCACATACTTTTTCCACCTGCACTGTGAATGTTTACATGGTGTGTTCAATAAAAACATGGTAACATGTAACTCTTTGTGTGTTATTAGTTTAAGCAGACTGTGATTGTCTATTGCTGTGACTTAGATGAAGATCAGATCACATTTTTTGACCAATTTGTGCAGAAATCCATATCATTCCAAAGGGTTCACATACTTTTTCTTGCAACTTTAGTGTGCTCTCCGCATCCGCATTTACGTAGTGCGGCCCTGGACTTCCGGGCTTCGGCCAGAACTTCCGAGCCGCGGCTCCGCAAAAAAATAGAACAATGTCCTATTCTTGTCCGCAATTGCAGACAAGAATAGGCAGTTCTATGGGGGGTACACTACGGACGTGTGAATGGACCCTTAATGTGAGATGAAAAAAAAAGTGATCCTGAAAGAATGGATATAGCGGTATGTAAATGACTGAATAAAATCTCCGCTTTACATAGATTTGATCAGATTTCCATACTGATTTACACTCAATATTCTGCGCACATTTGGAATGAAACGGAAACTCGGTAAAAGCTCATTTTGACAGTTCAGCGTGACATACCGTCCACCTTATGATACATGTAAGAGCAGATAATAGAGCGCTACTGTTATATTAACACCTCATAAAATATTTCTTCCCTCCTTTAATGAAATTCTGCAGTACAAGTCGCCGCCTGCATCCTTCAAACTCATTTCATCATTCCATATGGTGCTGAAGTGTTGCTGTTTATTGCCTGATGAAAAATAAATGACTCCCCCCCCCCCCGTCCCCCAAAAAATAGCATTTTATTGAAAACCTATCCAAGGAACAGACCGCGAGCGATTGCTGTCACTCTGATAGAATTAGGATTCTGCTCTGCATATCATGGAGGTGTACAGTGTGATGAAGGAAACCGCTCACCTGAAGGAAGAGGTTAAAGATCTTGTGGATGCATTCATACCCATCAGCCGGTGCCCGCGGTCTGTGTTGGCAGAGGGCCAGCGCCATATTATCAGCTGCCCTGGATAAGATCATCAGGATGCATCACTGCTAGATGACAGCAGGTACCAATAGACTGGCATCTGCTACATCTGTCCTTTTAAATTCAAATCCAGGATTTGGGATCTGATGAGGAAGTTGAGCATGGATTCTCATAACTCATTCACATGCAGCAGAAAAAAAATCAGTGCAGTTTTCTGTCCGCTCCTTGGAAAGCAACATCCATTAGAACAGGCATGCTCAACCTGTTGCCCTTCAGCTGTTGCAAAACTACAACTCCTATCATTCCCGGAGAGCCTACAGCTATCAGCCTACAGAAGGGCATGGTGGTGTTACGGTAGGTAAGCTAAGGGAAGGAAACAGGAAACGGCAAAGCAAACAAAACAACTGACTATGCCCCAAAAGCTAGGGAACAAAGGGGTCACCTCCTAGCAATCCCTAAAACACTTTCCCTAAGCTGCTTTGCCATGTGCATATCTCGATGGTAGATATGCACATGCCCATGTACCTAAAGCTGTAACACTGGACCAAACTCTCAGCAGTAGGGAAAAGGGAAAGAGACTACCAGCTCCTTCAACCACCGAAGGAGCTAGCCTCACTCTAGGGGCCTAGTAAAAACAGACACAGAAGGAAAAAGGACTTATCTATAGATGAGTTGGAGCAGACGATCCACCAAAACTTCCAGCACTCAAACAAGGAAGAACTATAACCTGCAAAGGCTATAGGGAGAGGGAGGAATAAATAGCCTCCCCAATGACCAAACGAACCACACCTGGGAGGAGGTGGGATTCTGTTCAAACCCACAACAAAACAAACTGTCAGATCGAGTCATGTGCAGCAACTCAGTGACAGATCATCTCAGAACACCCACAGGGCAGGGCGTGACAGGTGGGAGTTTTAGTTTTACAACAGCTGGATGGCCGAAGGTTGAGCATCCCTGCATTAGAAGAATGAACATGTTCAGGTTTCACATGGATTGGCCCTATTGAATGAGGTGGATCCACCGGTGGAACATTCACAGCAGAAATATGGTTGTTGGTTTCTGGTGTCTACCAGTACAGTAAATATATGTCATCTTTGATAAAAAGTCTGGTTTTCAAAATTATTTCACTCACTTTATTCTACATTTTCTACATGTACTTTAGATTTACCAGCAAGTCTGAAATAAAAATAGACCTAAAGACCCCCCGGTTGTTCACATGAGTTCTGCAGAGCTGGAGTAGTAGCTGTGTGTCGTGGTACTCAGATGCCCAGAGGCAACCGGACAAATGCAAGAAAAAATCTATGACGCACGTATCAATCTTTACTTCGGGTGTTGGGCAGAGCTAAATTTGTTCTTATTTCTAGTCCTTGGTTGGATAGTTTTTTGTTGTCATGTTTTGTAATATTGTAAGAGCAAGATGTTTAAGATGTTGCCTAATGTATTGTTGCAAATTTTGATTACGTTGAAAAATCAATAAAAGTAATCTATTAAAAAAAGGATGCATCAACAGTGGCTGGCATCAAATATACAGAAGTAAACTCACCGACAGACGAGAGGAACCGAATTAAGATTGATGGAGGAGATGGTGGAAGTCTGGCAATGGAGCAGACAGGAGATGATAATGGGATTCAGGTGGAGAGAGTTGAATGACAATGAGCTGAAATGAAGATCCAGCAGAATTGACCCTGCTCCGCAGAATAACCCGGCGAGGCAGCCAAGACAAATCAAAAACCAAATTCAGAAACCAGGCAAATAAGAAACATCAATGCCAGTAAGAATGAAAGGAAGGAGAACCTCAGGTCCCAGAACAAACTGACACAACTCAAATAGACTAGAACATGATACTAACAAATGCACAGAGCTTACGCTATCCCCAGCCCAGAAGAGAAGAAACTCTGAACATTTACAATGGAATCTGTCGCCTCATACCTTGGTATTAAAACATCTTTATATTCTAATGCTGGTGGTCTCATCTCCATACATGGCCCCAATCCGGAGAAATCAGCAGTTTAATTATATGCAAACTAGCCCCTTGGTGCAACGATGTGTCTTTATATGTAAGCTGTTCAATATCATAGCTATGTTTTCATTTACATGTGGAGGATGATGTCGCTAAAGTGTTTGTGTTTATTCCTAGGCTGTGTTCTATATTTTATGATGCCCACCCCCACCCCTTCTCACAAAGTGGCGAGGGCGGTGTACAGATACCACTTTCACTTAGATTTAGATGAATTGGCATTTAAAAAGTTGCATACCCCAGAAAACCGGCATAGGTTGGGGGGGGGGGGTGATAATAGCCCCAATGCCTTGTAGGACTAGCTCTGCTGAATGTAGTGATACATTTCACTTAGCGTCATTTTGGAGATACAGTACTTTTAATCCTTATGTAAATGAGAAGTTAAGTGCATCGTGGATAGGCCAAGTGCACTCTTTCTCCTTCTGATACCTCTGCCAGCCCCTTCCTCTCCTTCCTGATTGCCAGGGCCAGATGAGATGACTATGCTGGAATAAAGATAGAGAGGGAGGAGCAAGGGTGCACAGAATGGCTTGGGCCCACCCTTGGTGCACTTAACTGATTATTTCTGTTAAAAGTACTTTTTTCCCCAGAATGAAGCTACGGATCACTAAGTGACAGGTATCATTACATTCATCAGAGCTAGTCCTAGGAGACTGGTGTAATAAATGGATTCCCTGGTGACAGACGCCCTTTAACCCCTTCCAGGCATCCACCATACATGTACAAGTCTTTAAAGATTCATACAGCAGGCACTCGCAGCTAATGTCCTTGATTGGCGGTAATGCCGACCACAGACATTTAACTCTTTAGATGCAGTGGTCAAATACAACCACGGTGTCTAAGGAGGCTAAAACCCAGAAGCGCACACTTCCAGGTCAGGCTTGCTTTCTCCGTTCCCCAAGCTCCCTGTTGTTATAATGAGCAGAAGCCTGTACTAGGCTTCAAGGCTGATTCTTAGTATATCCCAGGTGAGGCCAGCAGGTGGCAGCACTGAACTGGGATAAAGTGATTTCTGTACAGAATAATGAAACAAATTCCTTTAGTCTGTAAAAAAATCACTCCCCTTCCCCCAAAATAAATAAACAATTAGAAAAAAATAACTTCATGGGCATCTCTGCGTGCAAAAACGCCCGAACTATTAAAATATTAAAAACATTTATTCCATATGGTCAATGGCGTAATGAAAAAAAAATAATCAGATTTGCCGATTTTTCATTGCTTTATCTCCCAAAAAATGAAATAATAAGTTATCAAAAATTCATACACACCCCAAAATGGTACTTTCAAAAACTACAGATCTTCCAGCAAAAAAATGAGCTCACACACATCTTCATAGACATAACTATAGCAATGTTATGGGGTCAGAATATGGCGATGAAAAGAAAAAAATAATTTATTTCAAATTATTTTCTTTTCAGTATTAAAACGCAAGAAAAATGATACAAACAGTCAGGTCCATAAATATTGGGACATCGACACAATTGTAACATTTTTGGCTCTATACACCACCACAATGGATTTGAAATGAAACGAACAAGATGTGCTTTACCTGCAGACTGTCAGCTTTAATTTGAGGTATTTACATCCAAATCAGGTGAACGGTGCAGGAATTACAGCAGTTTGCAGATGTGCCTCCCACTTGTTAAGGGACCAAAAGTAATGGGACAATTGTCTTCTCGGCTGTTCCATGGCCGGGTGTGTGTTATTCCCTCATTATCCCAATTACAATGAGCGGATAAAAGGTCCAGAGTTAATTTCCAGTCTGCCATTTGTATTTGGAATCTGTTGCTGTCAACTCTCAAGATGAGATCCAAAGAGCTGTCACTATCAGTGAAGCCATCATTAGGCTGAAAAAACACAACAAACCCATCAGAGAGATAGCAAAAACATTAGGTGTGGCCAAAACAAGTGTTTGAAACAGTCTTAAAAAGAAAGAACGCACCGGTGAGCTCAGCAACACCAAAAGACCCGGAAGACCACGGAAAACAACTGTGGTGGAGGACCGAAGAATTCCTTCCCTGGTGAAGAAAACACCCTTCACAACAGTTGGCCAGATAAGAACACTCTCCAGGAGGTAGGTGTATGTGTGTCAAAGTCAACAATCAAGAGAAGACTTCACCAGAGTGAATACAGAGGGCTCACCACAAGATGTAAACCATTGGCGAGCCTCAAAAACAGGAAGGCCAGATTAGAGTTTGCCAAACAAGACCAAAATAAACCTTCACAGTTCTGGAACAACATCCTATGGACAGATGAGACCAAGATCAACTTGTACCAGAGTGATGGGAAGAGAAGAGTATGGAGAAGGAAAGGAACTGCTCATGATCCTAAGCATACCACCTCATCAGTGAAGCATGGTGGTGGTAGTGTCATGGCGTGGGCATGTATGGCTGCCAATGGAACTGGTTCTCTTGTATTTATTGATGATGTGACTGCTGACAAAAGCAGCAGGATGAATTCTGAAGAGTTTCGGGCAATATTATCTGCTCATATTCAACCAAATGCTTCAGAACTCATTGGACGGTGCTTCACAGTGCAGATGGACAATGACCCAAAGCATACTGCAAAAGCAACCAAAGAGTTTTTTAAGGGAAAGAAGTGGAATGTTCTGCAATGGCCAAGTCAATCACCGGACCTGAATCCGATTGAGCATTTCACCTGCTGAAGACAAAACTGAAGGGAAAATACCCCAAGAACAAGCAGGAACTGAAGACAGTTGCAGTAGAGGCCTGGCAGAGCATCACCAGGGATGAAACCCAGCGTCTGGTGATGTCTATGCGTTCCAGACTTCAGGCTGTAATTGACTGCAAAGGATTTGCAACCAAGTATTAAAAAGTGAAAGCTTGATTTATGATTATTATTCTGTCCCATTACTTTTGGTCCCTTAACAAGTGGGAGGCACATATGCAAACTGTTGTAATTCCTGCACTGATTACCTGATTTGGATGTAAATATCCTCAAATTAAAGCTGACAGTCTGCAGGTAAAGCACATCCTGTTTGTTTCATTTCAAATCCATTGTGGTGGTGTATAGAGCCAAAATGTTAGAATTGTGTCGATGTCCCAATACTTATGGACCTGACTGTATGTGATGTCGCTGGATTCGTACTGGCCTAGAGAATAAAGAGCACAAGTCAGTTTTACCACATAGTGAAAGCTGTAAAAAAAACAAAAAAAAACTGTGGCGGTATTGCGTTATTTTCCAATTCCATTTCCAATTCCACTCCATTTGGAATTTTTTCCCTGCTTCCCAATATATTGTATGCCACATTAAATGGTGACATTAGAAAGTCACGCAAAAAACAAACCCTTGTCCCTTATATGGCTATGTGAATGGAAAAAATAAAAAAGTTATGGCTCTGGGAATTTTTGAAAAAAAAATAAAAAATGAAAATCCTGATTTTCAATCTTTCTATCCTCCGGTCGAGGAAACTGGAGGCCCCTGGGTAATTACATTTTTGCTTATTTTACTGTTTATAAGAAATTTAATGAAGACTCTACTTGATTTTTTTTCTTTAGGAGGATCCATAACAACACACTCGATTAGGTATCCAGTCTTTTTTGAGTCCCTATAATTGCTCTCAACAAGATGCATCCTCTTGCAAAGTGTTCCTAGAAATGCTGGTAAAGTGCCGCCATCCTCAGACCTGGATGACTACTCCCCGATTCTGACTGCTACGCCTGTATCTATGTACAGAGGACACATGCACTTCTATCATTTTCTTCTCTGCTGCCATCCATATTAGACATGTCATATCCAGGCTGTATCACATTTTACAGCTATACGGGAACATCCAGGGATATGAATGGATTTTCACAGCCGGTAACAGTTTGCATTTCATACAGCATCAGCCTCTCAATAGCAGCCACCGCCACTAACTATGTGTATGTGCGTCGGTGGAAACAGCAGAGCACACTGGGATCTCAGCACATCTTCTGTACGGTCGGTTAGGTATTTAGTAGACTATTTGGAGAATGGAGACTAGAAATTAAAGGGGTTATCCAAGATTTTTATACTGATGACCTAGTCTCTACACACAGGGGAGCCCCACGACCAGTTGTTTCAGAAAACCCCAGTGTTCGCAGTAGCGCCGCGGTCTTCTCTCTGCTTACCAAGCACAGCGCCATCCATTGTTTAGTGGCTGTGCTTGGTATAGCTGCTCAACCCCATTTACTTCCACGTGACCGATGAACAGGGGTGCACCTAGCCTTTCTGCTGCCCGAGACAAAAACTGATATTGCGCCCCTCTCTACCCAATGCCAATTTGGTACCCTAACCCCTTCCCTTCAGCGCATGGCCCTTTGGTCGCCCCTCTCTTGCGACTACCTAGTGCTGCCTGAGGCCTGATCGCCTCACCTGGCCTCATTGGTGGTGCACCCCTGCCGATGAACAGGATGTCACGTGGCCTAGGCTAAGCTACAGCAAACAGCTGATTGGCGGGGGTCCCAGGTGTCCGACCCCCACCAATCAAATACTGATGACCTATCCAGAGGAAAGCTTACCAGTATAAAAGTCTCGGAAAACCCCTTGCTACCTGTAAGCAGTTACACATCCTGATATAGCAGAGCCAAGTTTGGTATTTCACACAACTCCAGGTTTTACCTAGGATTCAAATGTGGGATTAGTCGCAGTTAGTTTACTGTAAAAACCGTCTCAGTACAGGAAGCAGAGATATGAGGTGCTGTATGCCAGATGCTCGCAGAGGAATGCTGCTTCATGGAGTTCTCCAGCTTTACACCTCCATCCAAAAGCCTAAAAATGACAAAAATACTCAGGTCCTATTGTTATTGTCAAGCTCCTTGACGTTGCCGTTTAATAGGGTATTCCGGTTACAAGCTATCTCCTATCCACAGGATCGGTGAGGGTCCAAACGCTGGGACCACTACTGGTCAATAGTACACTGGTCTGGGTCTGCTGTTGGAAGGGGTGCACCACCAATGAGGCCAGGTGAGGCGATCGCCTCAGGCAGCATCAGGTAGGGGCAAGAGGGGGGCAGCCGAAGGGCCATGGGCTGAAGGGAAGGGGTTAGGTTAAGAAATTGGCATTTCAGTTTTCGCCTCAGGCAGCAGAAAGGCTAGGTGCACCCCTGCCTGACGAGCATGTGCACTGCCGCTCCATTCAAACTGTATAAGACTGCGGAATGTACCTGGCAGTGGTGGCGTACATGCCTGACCGCTGCTCCAGTCATTCCAGGGGAGAGAACCAGAACCCCTATTCTCATGATCGGTGCTGGTCCCAGAGTTCGGACCCCCACCGTTCTTGAAGTTATCCCCTATCCTGTTTGTTATTGAAATACCCCTTTAAGTCCACTGGCACATGAAGAAAATAGCGATACTGGCCGATACCTTCTTACATTACTAGGCAATATTGTGGCTGTTAAGGGACAAACCACTTCTAAGGATAATTTCAGACGACCGCGCCGGATGCCGCCCATGTGCTTTCCACAATTTGCGCAACGGAATGGGCGTCCCATTATAGAAAAGCCATGCTCTATATTTTTTGCAGGGCCGCGGAATGGAACTACGGATGCGGACAACACACGGAGTGCTATGGTGGTGTAAGATAGTATGAATCCTGGTGGTGGTTTAGGTGCTAAAGGGGTTAATATTAACTTCCCTGTTGGTCTAGGGTACTGAAGGGGACAATAGCGGTGGTCTGCAGAAATGAAGGCTTTTTTTGCTGGTGCCTGGTGGGTTACTCCAGTGCCGTCCTTTGTCAGGGAGCTGAATGCTGAAAATGCCACTGCAACCACTTCAGCTCTGCTACATCTAATCGCCATAATAAAGCATGTAGCATCATTTAACAAATTATCGAGCGGAGGGACTTCTTCATGTTCTTCCCAATGATTCTTATCCACTTTATGAATTTCATCTAATTACATTCGGGACGCCAGTCAAGCTCCAGCATTTGTGTGAGGATGAGACCCGCCGGCAGCTTCACTGAACAGATTTAGATCCGAGCCGAGGTCTATTCTTCCCAGCAGCTAAATGAGAACGCATGAGGGGGCAGCATATGTGAGATGCACAAGGAATGTCGGGGAAATGATGCCCAGGCACAATCTGGAGCCCATAGGAGGCAATGTCATTAGCTGCAGGATACAAATTAACCCTTTGTCAGGATGGAACGGTTTATTTTCTACAACCGTAAAGAGATAGGACATGTTATACCGCAGACCCATTGAAGTCAACGTGGATGCAACCTAGACTTCCTCCGTGATATGCGGACGCCAAAACAGATACAATCGTGCGCATGGGGCCTTAGTGGAAGAGCTAAGATTATAGTATTCCCAACAGAACAGTCAAATCTGCGCGTACTACTGGCAGCCGCCTCTAGGGGGAGCTGGCTCCACATGCATGCTCATTGCTTTCACAGGTAGCACCCTCTAGTGGTGACCGGAGGAAGCCAGGAACTTTTAAAGGGGCACGACCTTCAGTATCTGTGAATATTTTTTGTCATTTTTTTTAATATAATATATATATATATATAATTTTTGAAGTCACTCCATGTATTCTACTTTTCTGTCCCGACTCTTTGCGTGGACTTTTAGCACGGAATACAGTCTCACTTAACTCTCTCAGTGAGACCATCACATTGGCCAGAGAGAGCCTCCCTGTAGTGACCCCATTAGAGCATCACACATTGCACTAATCAATGCAATGCTCTTCTGTGGACATCATTATCTAAGCCTAATCAAGAGAACAATGGAGCAGTCACTGTTACCCTAATTCTACTAATCTACTATTTTACTAACAGATAACACATTCCCATCACAGCAGAAGTAAGCTAATAGTAAGTTACCTATCTACTTAGGAGTGTTATCTCTGGACTGGCGGCTACAGAAGGACAATATTTTGTATTTCATTTGCAATGGTTAAAGTACTGCTGAAATGAGAAAGAAAAACGGCCCAAAAATTGAAAAAAAAAAAAAATTTTCTATGAATATTGATGGAAGTGTCACTTTAATTCTGTGCTGGATGAAAGGGGATACTTTGTTACAACTGTCTGTAAGAATTCTGTTGGTAGGGCTGATTATTAGGAATTATTTATGGGGGCTCTCTGTTGGTACTGTTTTTGGGCAGCCTGCTGCCGCTGGTTATGGCTATGCTTCTGTTGGTACTGTTTATGAAGGGCACTCTGCTGCCAGTATTGTTTATGGGGGACACTCTGCTGCTACTATTTATGAGGGACTCTTCTTTGGCATGTTTGAGGGACAATCTGCTGGCACTGTTTTGGGAAAATACTCTTCTGACATTGTTTATAGGGGAACTCCACTTTTCCAGCAGTGTTTATAGGGGGCCCTATACTTTGAATGGACTGTTAACTATGGCACTACAGCCACAAAAGTAAAAGAGCCACTGACACACATGTTGTCATTTATCCAGATATAGTCTGTTTTTCTAAAGCACCATTCTTGCAACAACCTTGCCTGTCAGTCCTGAGCTTCAGCCGTAGAGGGCGCTAACACACAAGGAAAAACGCCTCCAAAAACAGCATTAATCCTTAAAGTAATCCTGTCACTGCCAACAAGAGCAATGCGAAGATGCAGTTGGTTAGAGTACTTTCACACTAGCGTTAAAGTTTTCCAGTATTGAGTTCCGTCATAGGGGCTCAATACCGGAAAAAACACACATCAGTTTGTCCTAATGGATTCTGAATGGAGAGCAATCCGTTCAGTAGGCATCAGGATGTCTTCCGTCCCTTTACGGTATTTGGCCAGAGAAAATACCGCAGCATGGAGAAACACTTACTGGAATGCCGGATCCGGTACCAAGTGTTTCGGAAATTGCCGCAGTGACGGATCCGGTTTTCTGGTCTGTGCCTGTGCCAGGATATAGGAGGAGCTGGCTGCGCAGCTTCCTGTTTGCCTCTTTGCTCCAGCCTGCGAGGGAGAAGGCAGCACGCCATTGAAGGTGAGTATACATTTTTGTTGTTGTTGTTGTTGTGCAACAATAGAAAAACTAAATATAAGCAGCTCCTATGTACTTATACATAGGAGCTGTATGTTATAAGTACATAGGTGATGTCAGGAGTAGTAGTCATACGTACAAGAATTGGACTACCACTCCTTTTATTAATTTTTTAGAACAAAAATAAAACACACCTGGCAGACAGCCCGCCAGCTGGTCACACAGCACGACTGCTCGCCTGGCAGACAGCCCTCTGACCTTATAGACAGCCCGCCTTCATTCTATTTTCAAAAATGAAAAGTAAGTAATATTTACGTGGGTCTGTTGTCTTGTGTAACGGTCCTCCTCGACAACGTCGCCGACATGATACGGTATGTCAAGTTGGATGGCATTCCCAACTGTAATATTGTGTCATTATTCTAATTATTAGTTTAATTTTTTTCTCAGTCATCATCTGTGGAGGAGATGCATATCAGCCAAGAAAGGTCTACAGAGGAGGAAATCGGGGGTGGAGGACAACAAACAGTAGGTGTTGAATTTTTTTCCCCCTCAAAAATACATATTATTGTATGTTCTTAAATTACATTTTTTTTGTTTTTTTACAGCTATCTTGTCCCGTTGCCTCTCAGAGAGGTCGTCGAGCCTCTGCCAGAGGAAGTCGGGGAGCATGCGGCGGTCAGGGTCGTGTGAATATTTTCAAAGTCTTTGTAATTTAAAAAGTTTCAAACATTATGTCAAATTTTTTTTTTTTAGGGTTCCCGAGTCTCCACCAGAATGGATGAGGAGAGGACGTCGGCAGTTTTTTATTGACAATGACCTCCTCATCCAGATGGTGGAGGAGCTTCCACCGTTGTGGGACCACACAGACCGCCACCACGCAGACCACCAAGCAACCCGGCTTCTCTGGCACGAAATATGTGAGGCAATTGTACTAAATTGGGAGGACCTCGGAGACAGGCAACGGGGTCAGTGCCGTGGGTATACAGTATTTCATTTGTAGATAGCATACACGTATGTTTTATTGCTCAGAAGTGGTTTACCGTCTAGTTGATGTGGGTCACTGCCACCGATAGTTTAACAATAAATTTATTTTTATTGTTGTTTGGCTAGATCAATTAAATAGTAAACCATTTTTGATGTCAACAAATCATGTATTTTAAAGACTAACCTTTTTTTTTTTTGTCGACAATCATGGTTCGGTGGCGGTCCATCAGGGACTTCTACAAGAAAGACTTTAACGAGGAACTCCGCGCCCGAGTGGTTCAGGAGGAACCTCAAGGCGGGCATGTCACTATACTGCCGCCTTGGGGTTCCTATGAAGAACCCTAGAGCTGCGAAGGTAAGATATTATGTTTATAGAGATTCTAAATTATGTTATCCAATCTATGTTTATGACCCAGACAGACTGTCATTTGGCAGACTGTCATCTTGGACATCCACATAGTATTTTGTGGAGTAGAGATGAGCGAAGCGTGCTTCAGATTATACATCTGAAGTTGCTTTCACAAAAAAAAATCATACTGTACATAGAAACTTCTATGTACACTAATAGAATGTATGGGCTCTATCTATGTACACTATTTGTATGGAATTTTTTTGCAATGCAACTTCCTATGTAGCATTAGAAGTCGCTTTGCTCACCTCTATGCAGAGGTTCTCCACTAAAATACAATTGCTAATTGTGTTTATTATTTTTTTGCTTTACAGAACATCAATCAGTACTCGGGCGTCTGAAGTTTCCAAGGAGGCGGTCCCTGATGAGCCGGCCACCACAGGTCACTCTCGTCCAGCTCAAGCAACTGGTCAGGACTTCAATGTTCCCCTACTTGTGCCCTCTGGCGACGCAATGATGGCCCGATTAGCCCCACTATTTGAGGGCCTCATGCATCACCAGAGGACAGGTAGGGGCTGTCAGGCGGACTACGAGGATCTCACAAGGCTCGTTTACGAGTCCTTGATGGGATTCACAAATAGAGTTGCCACTTTGGAGGAAAATTTGCGGCGTCTTCAGGAGGGGCGGTGCATCACTATTTGATATTGTTACTCCCCGTGATGGAACAGTTCACGCCCGACCAATTGTTTGAGGCCAGAAGACAAGTGGACTGCGTCTTGTGGCAAGTGCAACACTGCCCCACATCCCTTCCCCCTCCCCAGCCCTATCCCGCATCACACACCTATCCTCCATCACACACCTATCCCCCATCACACACCTATCCCACATCCCACACCTACCTGCTACAGTGGTCCACTGGCCAACTCGCTGTCTTCAGGAATCTCCTGGACATTTAGCGGTTCTTTGATGAGGAGGTAGTTGTGTAACACCAGACATGCCTTTACTACCTCATCAACAGTTTCTATTTTCAGTTGAATGGGTTTGGTGAAAATCTGCCATTTAGCTATTAGAATGCCAAATGTGCATTCCACCATTCTTCGAGTCCTAGTCAGGCGGTAGTTAAATACGCGTTTGCTCTGGTTTAATCCACGGCTGTAATAAGGTTTAATTACATTGTCACACATCTGAAACGCTTCATCACCAACCAACACAAATGGAATGGGGGGAGCATCAGTACCTGGTAGAGGTTGAGGTGGTGGAAAATCAAATTGTCTATTGTATAGCCTTCGCCCCATGTCAGAATTTTTAAAGACCATGGAATCATTGGTTCGGCCATAAGCCCCATCATTGTTTGCCATGGTCCGGCATCATCTGAGGGGTATGTGACTGTATGCCTTTGCTGTTTGCGCCGTGACACTTGTGCCATGCTTGCGGTTGCCGGTGACAAAGTGTTGCTGTTATGGCATGTGGTGGCAGTGTTTGGTGAATTATTCTGTCCGGCATGGATGCTAGATGTTCCCCGGTTTGTCTGTCGTGGCCTCCGGAAGGGGTCTCATGGTTTCCCGGAGGGGTGAACCAAATGTCAAGTCAGTGAGCTGTTGCTGGAGTGCTTGTTCCTGTGTGTCAGTACATTCTGCATCTGTTTGGTGTTTGGATTGCAGCATGTTTTTATGGGTTTGAGTTTACCTTGGTGTGGTCTTCTGTTGTGCCGTCCAGCAGCTGCCAGGGGTAAGTTACCATGCCTTCTTGAGTTCTAGGTTCTGTGGCTATCCCCGCCACTAGAAACTTACCTGCTGTTCTACTTGGCATTTCTCTGCAACTAGGCCGATTAAGACTCCTGTTCATCCGAGTCGTGGAAGAACAGGTCGTCTCTCGCCTGCTCCTATGTGAGGGATTATCAGGGCGACTCAGGGTCCTAGGTATCCTGGGTATGAGCCGTCCTACCATCCAGGTCCGCTCATACGGTGAGGAGTTAGGGCAAGGATTATGGTCTCTTTAGGAGGTGACCTGCTCGCTGATTCTACCTGACATTGTACGGTGGGGGGTTTCCCCCACTCCCCACCGTGACAGTGACCTTCGTTTGTCTTTTATAGCAACTGTACAATTTCCATGTCAAATTTGTTCTATTGATGTTTGAAAATTGAAATATCGGATCTGTTATTCCGTCTGAAACTGGATGATAACTGATGAGACAGATGGATCTGGTACAGATGGATCCGGTAAAAAGGATCTCCGTTTACATACAGTTACATACGGCAGGTATTTTCGGCAACGGACTCGGGGGGGGGGGACGACGACTAAAAGTTAGCATGCGGTTTGATGGATCCGGCAGGCATTTCCGGCAACGGAACTGCCTGCCGGAATCCAACAACACTAGCGTGAAAGTATCCTTAGTTGGTTTAACGAATGCTACTATACAGCTCCCGTAGTATATAAATGGAAAGGAGATACTGGCTCCATTATCCTAGAGATTCGGCAGTGCCATGTCAGTACTGGGGGAGCAATTTGCTCGAACAATTAATAATTGCACTGTATAAGATTAGAAAAATGTGGCTGCTTTATTCCAGAAAAAACTTCACACTTGTTGATGCATTGTGTCTAGTATTGAAGCTCAGCTCCATGGAAATGAATGAGGCTGAACTACAGTGCCACACACAACCTGTGGACAGAGGTGGCGCTGTCTTTAGAAGAAAGCAGCAGTGATTGTCTAATTCTGTACCAGATATGTAATTACTTTAAGGTGTGTCTCTGACCCAAGCAGAGTTGTAGATGTAATTTCCTAAAATTAAAAGTTCAGGATGTGCAGAGATCATACATACCGCTTATGTCTATGTCTACGAGCAAAAATCTTCACAAAAACTAAACAAACAAAAAAAGGCACTGGAAAGGATTACATGTACACCTTCTCATCCCTTCAGCCCCTCACTAGATGTGACGGTCAGACAGAATATATTCTCTCTATTTGATACATGGAATGAAAACATGAACAAAAGTTCCTGCTTTCCCTACTGGAATTACTGAAGGCTGGTTAACAAGATGTGATCAGTAAAAGGAGCGATGACTAGAAGAAAAGCTCCATTATTATCTCCTGGAAACTCTGGAGGTTGGGGGAACAGATGAAAGTGACAAAAAGTGTGAATCTTTCTTCCTTCTCTCACTTGCATCTAGACCTCCCTCCTCTACCCTACACTGACACAGAACCAGGCTGAGCAACAGGATGTGATAGGTAAGAGGATGATACGTGAAGAAAAGCTCCTGTAAACTTTCCTTTCAGATTACTGGAGGCCGTACGGGAGGAAAGAGGACACTAACAGTCTGTGATCTTTCTTTCTGCTGTTACTTGCAGCTCCTCCTCCCCTACACAGACACAGAACCAAGAAGTAAAACTTCCAATCCAGTGGGGCCGGACTGGGGCGAGAGCTAAGGGGAGGCCAGCAGGACGATGGTTTGGTTAAGTAAGGGGTGGTAATTAAGGAGTAAGTTGGCCAGAGGCAGTCTGGGGGGAGGAGGTTACTACGGGGGAGTGGTAAGGAGAGCTTTATAAGGGGAGAGTTGGGGGGAAAGAGGAGCCATTTTGATTAATTAGGCGAACTATTAGCTCATCTGCCATGTCTGTGGAGGAACTTCTGGCCCAGTTCAGGATGGAGGTGGAGGAGCGGGGTCCAGGATGGCTGAATAAGCATGTCCAGGGCCTGCTGCAGGGGGCCACTAGTGGAGTGGCTGCCCAGGATGAGAGGGCTTGACGGAGCACTTAAGCCTTGATATAAGACCCCCAGGGTCCGGCGCCAATTGAGGAGCCCCTCCAGGGACCCTCCATGGCAGGGAGATGTGTAGCAGCTTGTAGGGACGCGCTCCCACTGTAGGAGGAATCCTGATCAGTGGCGGGACCCAGAGCAGACCCCCCCCCCGCTGCTCTCTCTACTGCACGTGCGTTGGGATCCAGACCAGGGGGAGTGGTAAGGAGGGCTTTATAAGGGGAGAGTTGGGGGGAAAGAGGAGCCATTTTGATTAATTAGGCGAACTATCAGCTCATCTGCCATGTCTGTGGAGGAACTTCTGGCCCAGTTCAGGATGGAGGTGGAGGAGCGGGGTCCAGGATGGCTGAATAAGCATGTCCAGGGCCTGCTGCAGGGGGCCACTAGTGGAGTGGCTGCCCAGGATGAGAGGGCTTGACGGAGCACTTAAGCCTTGATATAAGACCCCCAGGGTCCGGCGCCAATTGAGGAGCCCCTCCAGGGACCCTCCATGGCAGGGAGATGTGTAGCAGCTTGTAGGGACGCGCTCCCACTGTAGGAGGAATCCTGATCAGTGGCGGGACCCAGAGCAGACCCCCCCCCCGCTGCTCTCTCTACTGCACGTGCGTTGGGATCCAGACCAGGGGGAGTGGTAAGGAGGGCTTTATAAGGGGAAAGTTGGGGGGAAAGAGGAGCCATTTTGATTAATTAGGCGAACTATCAGCTCATCTGCCATGTCTGTGGAGGAACTTCTGGCCCAGTTCAGGATGGAGGTGGAGGAGCGGGGTCCAGGATGGCGGAATAAGCATGTCCAGGGCCTGCTGCAGGGGGCCACTAGTGGAGTGGCTGCCCAGGATGAGAGGGCTTGACGGAGCACTTAAGCCTTGATATAAGACCCCCAGGGTCCAGCGCCAATTGAGGAGACCCTCCACGGCAGGGAGATGCGCAGCAGCTTGTAGTAGGGACGCGCTCCCACTGTGGGAGGAATCCTGATCAGCGGCAGGACCCAGAGCAGACTCTCCCCTTCCCGCTCTCTCTACTGACGTGCGTTGGGATCCGGACCAGGGTCTGTGAACATTCCCAGGTTTCCCCCACCTGGGAGGTCCACTCAGTGAGAGAATAGAATACCGTCATCACGGGCTGTGCAGGAGGCAGCAGGTGAGTGGCACAGGCCCAACTATGCAGAGGGATTTGAGAAAGAAGGACACGCTCCCACAAAGGACACGCCCCCCACATGGTAGGAGCCATGGTGGAACGCAGGCAGACGGCTTCCAGCAGATAAGATTCGTGGATGATAGACTACAGGGATGACGCGGCGACAGGATCCAGGACAATTGAGGACGAGGACAAGAAGCAGCGGGATACAGGACCTGTGGCGGCGGGTTTCACAGAGCCTGTGCAGCCTGGTGAGATGTCATGGGGGCCACTGCTATCTCTTTTTAGCTATCCAGGTGGCATCGGGGGGCACGTCCAGGGGAGCTGGGAGGGGGTCTGGGCAATTATTGGGGGGTTTGGCGGGGTGGTTGACAGGTTTAGGGGCTGGAGGGGGGTCGCTGCTGGCGGCTTGGGGAGCAGGTCCTGTGAGCGGAGTGTTGGTCGGGGGGCAAGGTAATAGGTCAGGGGCATTGGTGTGCAGACTCAGGCTGGGGGGGAAGAGGATAGGCCACGGGTGTACGATGCGGCAAATGGTGAAGTATATGTGTGTTTTGAGGGGCCATTTGGGGCGCATTTGAAGCAAAAGGTTAGGGAGCGAATTTGGAGAGGGAAATATGTGGAAATTTTTTCCCTACTTCCTCTGGAGAGATTTAATTTGGACAGGAGGAAAAAAGATGATGGAAAAAACGAGGAGGAGGAAAAGCGCCGGTATCTATTGATTCCGCACACTTTTTCAAATTGGCTACAGGCATTTGCGATTTTAGCAAGTATAGTTTGAGAAAAAAATGTTGCTCAGCGTTATTTTGTTATCTGGATGCGATAGGGGAGGCGTATCGGGTGTATGGAGGTATGGGTTGGCTCCGTTATGACGAGCAATTCAGACAGAGAAAGGCAGTGCGGCCCAATATTTGTTGGGATCACAAGGATATTGGGCTTTGGTTAAAGGTGATGCCGCCAGAGCGATCCAGTCAGCCCTTTCGGGGGGAGGCTGGAGGGTCGGGACAGGGTAGTTTCGTGACGGCATGAGCAAAAGGGTTGTGTTTCCTATTTAATGAAAGAAACTGTAAATTTGGGGCGAAGTGCAAATTTAGGCATGAGTGCACCACATGCGGCGGTTCCCATGGAGCCAATAGGTGCTTCAAAGGGGGAAGACAGAAAGGGTGGGACAATGCTGGAAAAGGGTCAAACACCGTGCAGGTGGAAAGGATGGGGCAGTTTCTAAATCGGTACCCAAACCGTGGCGTCATTATTGGCTCTAGTGCATAAGGATTTGAGGTCGGCGTTAGAGCACCCTGAGGTAGTTTTTAAAAAACTGGCTAAGGAAGTTACATTGGGGAGGATGGCGGGGCCGTTTCAAGAGCCATCCTTGGCTAATTTGAGAGTTTCCCCTCTAGGGGTAGTGCCCAAGAAAGAGCCGAATGAATTTCGGCTCATCCAACATCTTCCCTTCCCAAAAGGAGCGCCGGTCAATGATGGTATCGATCTTGAACTATGTTCAGTGGTGTATATGTCATTTGATGCCGCTATGGCTTAGGTAAGGAAGTTGGTCCCGGGGGCATTGTTTGCAAAAAATCGGCATTGAAGTGGCATTTCGCTTGTTACCAGTTCAAGCGTATAGTTTGCATTTGTTAGGTTGTTTTTTGGATGGGGGGTATTTTGTGGACAGATGTTTACCTATGGAGTGCTCGTTGTCTTGTGCTTATTTTGAGACTTTTAGTTTGTTCCTTGAATAGGTAGTGGTGGACGTCTCGGGTTGCTCGTCCATTATTTATTACTTGGACGATTTTCTGTTCGTTGGGCCGGCAGATTCAAGGGTTTGTTCATTGTTGGTACATACTGTGCAGTCAATTTTTCAAGCGTTTGGGGTACTTTTGGCAGCGTAAAATATGGTAGGGCCTACGACTGAGTTGTGATTTTTGAGGATTGTGATTGACATGGTGAGATGGAATGTAGGTTGCCGGATGACAAGTTATTGAATTTGCGGCAGGAATTTGGTAGGGCAAGGAGATCGGCAAAGATTTGATTGCGGGATTTACAGTGCTTGTTGGGTAAACTTAATTTTGTTGGGTAAACTTAAGTTTGGGATAAATTTTTAGAGGACTATAATGGTAGAACGCTGGTGATGGGGGGCATTTGTAACAATTTTGATTTCGATTTGTATTCGGACATTTCCGGGGGTGTAGCTGGCCAGCTTCTTATATGTTTATACAGCTAGACCTGCCAATAACCTTAATACAGTTCCTATGTTTCTGTGTTAAAGACAAAAGCAGAGTTATTTACAGTGACTTCATGTTTGGATGTCATATAACTGTTACATATAGTGTGTTCACAGAAGCATAAAAGATAATATGCCTTTAAGATTCATTATATGGATGTGAGGTAAGCTCAATGACACAGCAGAAACAACAGAAAGCAAAGAGTTAAACTGTTGTTGCTGGGCAGGAGTCTAGACCAATCACAGCCATCCTCACACACAGTAGGAGTCATGACCAATCACAGCCAGCCTCACACACAGCCTGTGTGAGAAATTCCCTAGCAGGAGCTGCAGAGAGGCCAAAATAGGTATTTAAAACTGTTATATAATGTTCCTACTGTTAATATAGTGATTAGAACTTTATACTGAACCAGTTATATGTGTGTTAACTTACAGTTCCACCAATTGCAAACTACAAAGTTCATAATCCAAATTCAAATTCAATATTGCAATCCAAATTGCATACAACCATACCAGATCATACTCAACCAATCTGCAAATAGTTACTGCTAAATGCATATTGCAAATTGCGACCAAATTCAGCACGTGAACTATTAGTTAGACCTCAGATATACCTCTCAGAGAGATCAAAAAAGGGCTTAAATAACTTAAAGTGAGAGTACAGATATTCAAGAGAGAAATATAGCCGCCATTTTATGTTGAATGACAAGATTGAACAGTTGAACCACCATCTTATGCATTCTGCCCTTTTGTGATATCATTTCAATACGTGTTTTGTACATGGACTATCTGCTGCGGAGGCGGCAGTGTTATATATGAAGAAAAGTTGAAGTTAATAAATAAGTTATTTCAAGCATTTGGTGTGCTCTTTATACCTACTGTTTCCATAGAACGGCGCTAGAGGAATTACAGAGTAATAGACATAGTACTGTATTTTTCGCTTTATAAGACGCACCTGATGATAAGACGCACCAAGATATTTAAGGAGGAAAATAAGAAAAAAATATTTTGAACCAAAAGGTGTGCTTTTGGTGGGTTTTGAACTAATGGTTGTCTGTGGATGACACTGTTATGGAGGAGTCTGTGGATGGCAGTTTTAAGGGGGGGGGGGGGGATCTGTGGTGGACACACTGTTATGGGGGACCTGTGGAGGACACTGTTATGGGGGATCTGTGGTGGACACACTGTTATGGGGGACCTGTGGAGGACACTGTTATGGGGGGATCTGTGGATGACACTCTTATGGGGGTGGTCTGTGGATCATACATTAGTGTGGGGGATGTGTGAATGACACACATAGCATCTTATGTAATGGTGGTCACTATTCACACAGGACAATATACTGTGACACATATGATACTGTGACCAGCAAAAAGATCATCTTATGCTGGTCACAGTATCATATGTGTCACAGTATATTGTCCTGTGTGAATAGTGACCCCCATTACACCATTGTCCACCCACTTACAGCATAGTGTAATGGAGCAGTTTTCATGGTAGGAGGGGATGGAGACTGGCAACACTGGCGGCGGTGCCCGATGCAGTCACTGTACTGTAATACATCGGGCCCCGCACACAGCAGTTTTCATAAGTAAAGTCATGGTACAGTAATCCTCTTCAAGCAGTGTTTGTACTTTAAACTCACGCAATCCTCTGTACAATTTACTATGAAAGCGTCAGACAGGGCGGCAGCGTAACCTCACGATGCTCACTTATTCACGCTCCTGCTCTGCCTTCAGGAATGAAATGGGAGGAGCGTGAATGAGTGAGCATCGCAAGGTTACGCTGCCGCGCTGCCTGCCGCTTTCATAGTAATTTGTACAGAGGATTGCCTGAGTTTAAAGTACAAACACTGCTTGAAGACGAATACTGTACCATGACTTTACTTATGAAAACTGCTGTGTTTGGGGCCCGATGTATTACAGTACAGTGACTGCATCGGGCACCGCCACCAGTGTTGACAGCCTCCATCCCCTCCTCACATCCCTCTGATACATTGCAGTGCAGCAGCAATGTATCAGCGCCATCAGAGTTGGCAGAATTTGCTTTATAAGACACACTGTAATTTTCCACCCACTATTGGGGGGGAAAAAGTGCGTCTAATAAAGCGAAAAATACGGTAATAGTCTGGTTAGACTAAAAGTCAGAGATACCAAAATTCTTCTAATGCCACAGCGCAAAAGGCGCTTCATAGTGCTGTGCCTGACACAGTGGAACTATTACCCTCAGAGGGCGAAGCGACAGCGCTCCTCAACTTGCACAGTAAAAAGTGCATTAGAGCAGCGGAGCGCCAGCATATACCGCCGCGCAGCAACTGTTCCCTGAGTGAGCAAGCAAAGACACCTCAGCGGAGCTACCATAGAGGCCATAGAACGTGTGCATTATTCAAACTGCAGCCGACTCTTAAAGGGGCAGAACAGCAAATTCAAAATAGTCATAGAAAGAGCGGCAACCTTCCTGCGATCCCTAGAGAGAGAAAGAGATGCATAGTGGGAGGCCAAAGTCCAGAGCTAGAGTGCCCGCACCGCTATCCACGAAGAGGCCACGTACTGCAGCCAGCTAGTTCCCGCCACTAGGCCCAAAGCCTGCAGCAGCATATCGCAAGACAGCATATCTAAGCACAGATCATCGCAAGTCAGCACAGATAATCGCAAGTCAGCACGGTGTATCTCAAGCCAGCACAGAAGGAGCAAGAAGCAGCATTAAAAGGAAAAAAGTTTGCCAGAATGTATGAGAAGTGGAAATTATACATTAAAGGCATTCGTGGAAAGTTAAAACAAGAAAGTATAAAAGAGAACTTGAGTGATATGGTAGAGACGGTAGAAGAATCTGAATCAGAGCTTATAGCAGCATATGTCAACCTACAGTCGCTTACGACACCTTCTCAGGATATTGTAAGGAACATGGACACATGTACTGCGGTCACTAAAGATTTAGTAAAGCTTATGAGAGAACTATTATCTGCAGAAAACTATGATGAAGTTAAAGCAAGAAGGAGAATAAACAAGCTCTTTATGAGAGACTATGCTAGGTCCTTAGGTGGAACCACAATTTCAAGTGGGACTTCCTTCGCTAGCAGAAGTGCTGCCCCTGTATCAGAGTCCTCGAGTACTTCAGCCAAAAGAAAGTAATTAACTGAACAACTTGCTGTCAAGAGAGCAGAAATTGAGATGGAAGCTGCCATCAAGCGCCAACTGGTGGCTGAAAAGGAGGCCAAAATCGAGGCACAGCACCAACAGATAAAAAGTCTGGAAAGGCAAAAAGAAGTTAAGATCATAGAAGCCAGACTTAGAGTACACGAAGAGGATATGAATCTAAATGAGAAAATATAACTAGATGATTCTATTCCTAGATGTCACAGCAACGGTCAGGAGAAAGTTGCAACCATTGTCCCAGCAAGACCACAGAAAACAGTCCTCGCTAGACTTCCCGTTCCGGAACCTACTGTATTTTCAGGAGACGTACTGAAGTTTATAGAGTGGAAGGCAAGCTTTGAAATGATCATTGAGCATCATTGCTTCAGTCCATTCGACAAGTTATTCTACCTTCAGAGATATGTTGGTGGAGAAGCCAAGGAAGTTCTTGAAGGTAACTTTTATAGAAGAGATGAAAAAGCCTACAAGCAAGCTTGGGAAAAATTCGATATGGTCAACCTTTCTTAGTACAAAGAGCCTTTAGAGAAACTGAATAACTGGCCTAAAATAGGTCCTAAAGAACACTTCAGACTCCAAAAGTATGGTGACTTCCTGCAAGCATGCAGCAATGCCATCCCACATGTTCAAGGACTGTAAGTACTGAACGACTATCTAGAAAACCACAGGATGCTAACTAAGCTACCTAAAGAAGTTGCTTCTAGATGGAATTGCTATGTGACTAAACAGTTAGATCTAGGTAAGAAGTTAGTTAATTCCCTATGGGCGTTGCACTTGAAGGGCTAAACATTTGTAGCTCCTTCCACAGGCGAGGAAGTGGGCAAGTACATACAAAATCTTCCTTCCCCCCTCTAGTGGGGAGGACTAATAGGCAGCCACGCCCGGCTTAGGCCTTTGTTTAATTCAACTTCAACAACATGGAGGGACAAAATGGACTTCACTCAGGCCTAGCTTATACTAGACCTTTCCAGATTATCCTTAAGACCATCCACAAAGGCAGCACTTTTCTCATACATATGTAAGTTAAGCTAAAATAAACAAATCCACCCAACTTTCCTGGAGTCTAGTGAAAACTTTCTTCACACTCTTTTCTGTCCTGGTGCATATTCAGACATTGTGACTGGCTAATCACCTAAATGCCTCCTCCCAGATTCAATGATCTTCACTATGCATTAAATCCCCAGCTCTACATTGGACTCGATTTTCCAAATCTCACCAATAGCATGATAAAACTCACCATATTTTAACTAATTTTCTACAAAGCAACATAAATAAATCCTCTGGATAAGGAATTCTACTCAGCACGGCAAAATTGATGTTACTATTGGGGATGTTACTCCTGGCTGCAGCAGATTTCATGCATCATAAAAGTGTGCTATAAATCTCACATTTTCACTCATATCTGAATAAGGACTCAGAATGGGTGTAACCTTAGATTAACTGGATTGGTCAGAGATACTTTCACTTGGCATCATAGGACAATCACTGCTGTACTTTCCTAACTAGTGAAACATACAATTGGGAAAGGTTATTTGCAGACATCACTGGATCTAATCCAATACTGGAGCCCTGTCTGGAAGATCTATAGATAACACACGTTAGTACCTTCACAGTCTGCAGATGCATTACCAATTAACGGTCCCCACCATAAAGGGAGGGGGTGGGGGTTGAATTCCTTAGGGGGGCTTTACTAGAGCACAATATGGGGATGGAAAGGAAGGGATAGAAGGAGCAGAAAGCACAGTGGGAGGTGTTCCTGTTGGAAAGGAGCGCATTCCAGAGGGGGAAGAAAACAGGAAAAGTTACTATGGACAGCAGATTTTGGGAAAGGGGGATGGGATGCCACATGGTTTCTTCTTTTTTTTTCTTTGTTCTCTATAGGATTCAAAATCCTCCATCTTGTAATAAGAAATGCTGATCATTTCTCCAACTTACCTCAACTTCTCTCAATCACTTTCATAGACAATTTTCACCATAACTCAGCTTGCACCAGCCTATTATTATCCTTCGATACACTTCTCTTTTCCTTCATTTAATCCACCTCCTACTGCACTTTCCTTCTTATGAAGTTTCCTTCTTATGCAGTTTCTATATGCAGCCTCTAGGGCAGGCATCCTCAAACTGCGGCCCTCCAGCTGTTGCAAAACTACAACTCCCAGCATGCCCGAACAGCCTACAGGTATCAGCCTACAGCAAGGCATTGTGGAAGTTGTAGTTTTACAACAGCTGGAGGGCCGCAGTTTGAGGATGCCTGCTCTAGGGGGAACTCTTACACAATACTACGTATTTCCGGATAATACCGGATATCTCTGCTACACAGTATGACAAAATGCTTTCAACTTTTTATTTTCTTTACTGAAACTGAAACATTTTCCTCTCCTTCTGCATTAGCTGAGCCGCTGTTAACTTATCCTCATTATATCCTGTAACATTAGAATTAGCCCCTTTTTGTGGTTACACACAGATCAAATGGCATCTGATTACTATCAAACCCGCTAGCTTAGAGCAGTTGCACAAAGATCAAACGATGTCTGATTACTATATCTAATCACTGGGGGACACAACGGAAACTTTTTTCTCCAGTCTGGAGATCTTCTGCCAGATCTCCATACCGGAAAATGTAAACACAAGTGTGAAAGTATCCTTACTTGAATAAACTTGCAATAAAATGGTGTCATCCAAACAATACTTGATCTTTCTCCTGGAAGACTCCTGCAGCAGGAGTGGGGAACGCTTCTCTTACTGCACCATATCTGGTCCCTATGTACTCAACTCCCCACAGTTTCCTGCAACCTCTACCTGGGTAGGAAACAGGACTAGCTTACTTCTACCTAAAAGTGGGAGAATGGAATTTTAAGTTCCATTCTATTTAAAGATACTTTCTGCTAGATACACTGCCACCTGCTGGTAAACCAGGCACATAATATGTAATGACAGTTGCATAACAATATTATTAAGGCACAGTATCAGTGGACCAGGAGTTAAATATGCAGATTACATTCTTTGTTAGCCATTAGAGACAGTAGCTAGGTGTAAGAATGGCAGTGCCCTCTCTGCAGTACTACAGAATTGCAGAAAAAATAACTAAAACCACTGAACTTGCATACAAAACCATCAGTTCTTCTCTGAACAGCTCCTGACACAATCCCCTCTCCCCTGACCTTAAAGTGATGTGGCTGCTTCTGGCACCTGTGCACTACATTGCCTTTATGGACTACTGCCTCAGAGCCTGCACAGAACATATCCCTGAGGCAATGGCCCACAAATGGCAATATAGTTCGCAGGCGCCTGAAGAGCAGCAAGAGGGTGCATGTGCAAGATTTTGAAACACATGGCAGTGACGTCAGGGGAGAGGGGAGAAAGCCTTGGGAGGTTAGGGGAGGATCAGATATTGGAGAAAGACGGTGGGCTTTGGCATTTTAATAAGAAAAATCCGCCCAGATTTGCATAGGAATAAAAGATATTTTCCTGGACATCCAATGGCCAACAAAATGTCATATAGGTTAAAAATGCTTTTTAGTAAAAACACCACGACAGACTCCCTTTAAAAAATGATGAGAATCACCAGTGACTATACAGTATTGTGTGAATGTTCTTGCTTTCCTTGTAGAAGTCTCCCCACCGGAGGCGCTTTTATCCTACCACAAGGTTATGTTCAAGTAAGGTTTGCAATATAATGTCTTACCAAAGAAAGTGCATCAAATATTTAGATACAACTTAAGCTGGTTGAGGATGAAACGGCGCTCACGTGACTCCTTGATTGCTGGTTTCCCGGCAGGGCTCAGCGTGATCGAGGTCTGCTACGTTATCCTTCTAAAGAGCCTGTAGAGATAGCAGCAACATTGCTGAGCTGACACGTAACAAATGAGGATGGATAGGCCATGCTCCACATTTACACTCTGCATATTAGCGGGATGAGTAATGAGCCCTCACGTGGCTGCAGGATATTTACAATGTACTGCACTTCCACTCTTACCCACAGTCTGGAGGAGCTAATGAGAAAAGGCAAAATATAACAAATGGCCCTATTTTGCTACCACAATTGAATTGGACTGAGGCCAAGTAACAAATAGAGTGGATATCATCAGTAAGGGCCATACCACTTGATGATGGACTCGCCGAACAATAGCAGCTATTGAGTATCTGCCCGTGTTGCACCATGGTGAATGAAAGTGATCAATAATGTGACTTCAGGTCATTTGACAACATATTTACTGATCTGTATATATATGATGAGGGAAAAATGGCAGCAGAAGTCCTGATAGGCACTGACCAGGGTGTAAGGACAGGATGATTTCAGATGATGGTCACCCTGCTGTGGAGCTTGGTGACAGCTGTGTAGAACGGATATACACATAAAAGTGACAGCAAAAATGTCAACATCAGCAACATTGATGCATTTACTGTAAACAGTGCACAGGTAGTGTTGAGTGTGAATATTCGAATAGCAATTTTTTTTAGCGAATATCGGCACTTCGCGAATATTTAGAATATAGCGCTATAAATTCGCTATTTCGTGTTTTTTTATTTTTTTTATTGTTATATTTTTTTCTTTCCCACTTCCCAAAAGTAGTTCTTACCTGTCCTGAGGATTCCTGGCTTCCTGGCTGCTCCAGTCAGTGCCCGTTGCCACTTATGCCGACTTCCGTTCTCCGACTTCCATACTAGAATGTACTGTCGGATGTGAGAATTAAGTTAAAATCGCAATTCGATTATTATAACTTGAAGTAATCGCATTGCGATTTCAACTTAGACCTGGTTTACTATGGTTGGCTTGGTAGGATTTGCGAAAATGACAAATATGACGAATGTATTCGTCATATTCCTCAAAACGAAGTTAACGAAATCTTCTCCATCTTCGTTTTAGCTCCATATTCGTCAACTTTGCTAATTCTAGCAATCAAATAGGAAGGTTTACTATAGAGACAGCTGTGTTTAATTCACTATGCGATTATATTACTTTGCTTTTTTTTTAATAAATAGAATAATTATAATAATTATCAAGTATTATAAATATTCATTTTTTTTTTTTTAAAAGCAAAGTAATATAATCGCATAGCGAATTAAACTTAGCTGTCTCTCTAGTCAACTTTCCTATTTGATTGCTCGAATTAGCAAAGTTGACGAATATGGAGCTAAAACGAAGATGGAGAATACTTTGTTATGTTCGTTTTAAGGAATATGACGAATACATTCGTCATCTTCGCTAATTCCAGATATCAAACCAATAGGAAAGTTACCTTAAGTTAAAATCGCAATACGCAATTATTTAAATCGCATATTAATCGCGATAACTAGAATAATGACGAATATTCGATTTCGACGAATATGAGACGAATATTCTAGTGAATATTCGCTAATTTCGTCTAAATCGAATATGGCACCTCCCGCTCATCACTATGCACAGGTAACACAAAGCATACTGGCTACTGCCACACACTGCCAGATATATAATACACACTAAGATAGCTGAAAGTGCCATACAGTGCCCATGTAAACCTATACAGTACTCACATTCTGACAGACCTTACCTACATAGAGTTGAAAAGGTAAATATACTCTATTAAGTTTAATTGTTAAGTATAATGCTAAATTTGATAAATACACTGAACAAAAATATCAATGCAACACTTTCGGTTTTGCTCCCATTTTGCATGAGCTGAACTCAAAGATCTGAAACATTTTCTACATACACAAAAGACCCATTACTCTCAAATATTGTTCACAAATCTGTCTACATCTGTGTTAGTGAGCACTTCTCCTTTGCCGAGATAATCCATCCCACCTCACAGGTGTGGCATATGAAGGTGCTGATTAGACAGCAGGAATATTGCACAGGTGTGCCTTAGACTGCCCACAATCGAAGGCCACTCTGAAATGTGCAGTTTGATCACACAGCACAATGCCACGGATGTCGCCACATCTGAGGGATCCTGCAATTGGCATGCTGACTGCAGGAATGTCTATCAGAGCTGTTGCCCGTGCAATGAATGTTTATTTCTCTACCATAAGGCATCTCCAAAGACGTTTTAGAGAATTTGGCAGTACATCCAACCGGCCTCACAACCTCAGACCACATGTAACCACACCATCCCAGGACCTCCACATCCAGCATGTTCACCTCCAGGATCATCTGAGACCAGCCACCCGGACAGCTGCAGCAACAATCGGTTTGCAAAACCAAAGAATTTCTGCACAAACTGTCAGAAACCATCTCAGGGAAGCTCATCTACATGCTCGTCGTCCTCATCGGGGTCTGGACCTGACTGCAGTTCATCATCTTAACCGACTTGAGTGGGCAAATGCCCAAATTCAATGGCATCTGGCATGTTGGAGAGGCGTTCTGTTCACGGATGAGTCCCGGTTTTCACTGTTCAGGGCAGATGGCAGACAGCGTGTGTGGCGTCGTGTGGATAAGCGGTTTGCTGACGTCAACGTTGTGGCCCATGGTGGAGGTGGGGTTATGGTATGGGCAGGCGTATGTTATGGACAACTAACACAGGTGCATTTTATTAATGGCATTTTGAATGCACAGAGATACTGTGACGAGATCCTGAGGCCTATTGTTGTGCCATTCATCCACGACCATCACCTCATGTTGCAGCATGATAATGCACGGCCCCATATTGCAAGGATCTGTACACAATTCCTCGAAGCTGAAAACATCCCAGTTCATGCATGGCCAGCATACTCACCGGACATGTCACCCATTGAGCATGTTTGGGATGCTCTGGATCAGCGTATACGACAGCGTGTTCCAGTTCCTGCCAATATTCTGCAACTTCGCACAGTTATTGAAGAGGAGTGGACCAACATCCCACAGGCCACAATCAACAACCTGATCAACTGTATGTGACGGAGATGTGTTGCACTGCGTGAGGCAAATGGTGGCCGCACCAGATACTGACTGGTTTTCTGACCCCCCTTCCCCCAGTAAGGCAAAACTGTGCACATTTCAGAGTGGTCTTTTATTGTGGGATGGATTATCTCAGCAAAGGAGAAGTGCTCACTAACACAGATTTAGACAGGTCTGTGAACAATATTTGAGAGTAATGGGTCTTTTGTGTATGTAGAAAATGTTTCAGATCTTTGAGTTCAGCTCATGCAAATGGGAGCAAAACCGAAAGTGTTGCGTTGATATTTTTGTTCAGTGTATAATGCTAAACTGTCTCCTATGTACAAGAATATAACTACTATAATACTGCTCCTATGTACAAGAATATAACTACTATAATACTGCTCCTATGTACAATAATATAACTACTATAATACTGCTCCTATGTACAGGAATATAACTACTATAATACTGCTCCTATGTACAAGAACATAACTACTATAATACTGCTCCTATGTACAAGAATATAACTACTATAATACTGCTCCTATGTACAAGAATATAACTACTATAATACTGCTCCTATGTACAAGAATATAACTACTATAATACTGCCTTCTATGTACAAGAATATAACTACTATAATACTGCTCCTATGTACAAGAATATAACTACTATAATACTGCCTCCTATGTACAAGAATATAACTACTATAATACTGCTCCTATGTACAAGAACATAACTACTATAATACTGCCCCCTATGTACAAGGATATAACTACTATAATACTGCCTCCTATGTACAAGAATAATACTACTATAATACTGCCTCCTATGTACAAGAATATAACTACTATAATACTGCCTCCTATGTACAAGAATATAACTACTATAATACTGCCTCCTATGTACAAGAATACAACTACTATAATACTGTCTCCTATGTACAAGAATATAACTACTATAATACTGCTCCGATGTACAAGAATATAACTACTATAATACTGCCTCCTATGTACAAGAATATAACTACTATAATACTGCTCCTATGTACAAGAATATAACTACTATAATACTGCCTCCTATGTACAAGAATATAAGTACTATAATACTGCTCCTATGTACAAGAATAGAACTACTAGGGGCGGAGTCTGACTGCCAACCTGGTCAGTCGCATGTAGGAGAGCTCCTCACACAGCAACCCTGCAACCTGGTTAATTTTGCACTTTAACCCAGCAAAGTATGGGGAAAGTCGGCAGATATATCCCTAAAGACAAGACAGACTCCCCGAAGCTGGATAGAGGGGTCTCAGACATGGAGCGTTACCTAAACAAGAAGCCCTCCGGCAATACGAGCTGTGCGGCCAAAATGGCGCCGCTTGCAACGGACGACTGGTCACTGGAATCAGAAGGGGCTACAGGAGGGCTCCCTGACCTGGATGATGGGGCTCCGCTTTCAGGTTCTGCTCCAATATCGAGGAAATTCCTCCAACAAGCCCTCTCCTCGGCCATCGCGCCAGTGCTCCAAGATTTACAAGAGATCAAATCCGATGTTAAACAGATCGGACACCGAGTGGAGACGCTGGAAGGCAATCAAGCTGCTATTCTAACATATGCCCATACCTTGGGTGTCAATGCCACAGCTTGTATGGACTCGCTGGATTCCGCTTTCTCCTTAATTGAGGACCAGGAGAACCGCAGCAGACCGCAGCAGGCGGAAAAACATACGTCTGCGCGGCCTACCTGAACAGATACCTCATGAGGAATTACCAGAAGTGGCGGCCGCCATCTTTAGCAGCCTCCTGGGAACAGAGAGCGCTGCGGATATTGAAATTGAGCGCATTCACCGGTCACTTAGGCCGAAACCGAAAGATACTGAGAATCCCAGGGACGTGGTTTGCGGCTTATTGAAATATACAGATACAGCGGCGATACTAAGAGCAGCAAGAGAGCAGAAGGAGCTTACTTACCACGGGACCAAGATCCTCATGTCTGCGGCACATTAAGACCCCATACAAGTGGCTGTTTCCTTTCGGCCTAACGTTTGCTATAGGGGGCAGAAGATGCACTATCAGAGTTCCAGGAGATCTTGCTGCGGCGTGGGAACTGCTCCAGACTACCCCTCTGGACATCCCATCATGGCTACCCTTGGCAGAAATCGGGACTCCGCTACCAGAGCTGCCGGGAGTTCAGAGATGGAACAAAGCAGCACCAAAGAGGAAGACCGGGTCCAGATCACGGGACACTTGAGCGTGCCCTGTTTTAAGGTTATTACTTAATTTGATCCGGGGACCTCCCGGTGGGTCGCCATAGGGACCTGTTATATGTTATATGTTACTTGCTTCTCCTAAGCATTTGAGCGGGTTTTATATGTAACATGCCAACTTTCTGTTGTTTACCTATACTGAGGCATGCTATATACTCATATTGTCATATTGTCTTGTATGCCCAGTAGTGGGCTGTTAAAAATTGTCCTTTTTATGCCTATTATGTAATTTGGGTTATACCACATAATACTCTATATTGCACCAGGTCTGGCAGGGTGGACTGGATATCCAGGATCCTTTTTAAGATCTTGAATCTTCCCCCCTACATGCACCACATCAGGGTATTACTTGTGTAGCCCTGGTGCAAGCGCACTATTAGTGAGGCATACACCCTGACCACTCTACTAGTTTGGGGTCTGCTCAGATGTGTTAACCCTCACTTACGTTGTTCAGTCACAGTTCTAGGTTCTGTAAGGATTGTGCACTGTGTTGGTGTTTTATGTTATCTAAAATCTCTAGTATTTGAATTGTCAGGCAGCTTACTGCAGATGCTATTGGTACGATAGATGTCACTGATAAAGTGTACCTCCTTCAATGTAAGGGGTTTTAATACTCCTCAAAAAAGATCTCAGGTTTTACGCCTGTTAAGGAAATCCCACACTGATATTTGTTTTTTTCAGGAACTACACTTCAAGACCAAGTGTGTTCCCACTCTCCAAAAAAGCTATTTTAACAACTGGTTCCTCAGCACTTTTGATAAGGCAAAAAGAGGGGTGGGTATTGCTATTGCTAAGCGTGTCCCTTTTAAACTGACAGACTCTCAATCAGATTCGGAGGGCAGATACGTGTTCGTGAAGGGCTTCATTGGCACGCAGCAAATAACCTTGGCCAGTCTGTATTGCCCTAATAGGGGACAAAAGTTATGGATCTCCCAAACTCTACAAAAATTCACGCTATTTGCAGAAGGGATATGTTTAGTTGGGGGAGATCTTAACGTACCTCTGAACCCCTTCGTGGACACGTCAGATGGTTCCACACAACAAACGCAGGCGACATTAGGTCATATAAATGCCCATTTAGCTGAGGCAAAACTAATAGATGCATGGCGTCTAGTGCACCCAAATGGTAGAGATTATACCTTTTTTTCTGCAGCCCACAACGTTTATAAAAGACTGGACTACCTTTTAGTCTCAAACACCTGCATAGATATGATTGACCAGGCAGTGATCGAACCTATTATGATCTCGGATCATGCCCCGGTATCGATGGTGGTACAATTTACTAGTTTACCTCCCCAGAACAAACAGTGGAGACTCAACGAGACATTGCTAGATAGAAAGGAAGTTGTAGAATCATTGTCGCAGAAGCTGTCGTGGTTCTTTGGGGAGAATTTAACGCCAGATGTTTCACAGGAGACTGTGTGGGAAACACACAAATCAGTTATGAGAGGAGAACTTATAGCCATAGGTAGTGGGGTCAAAAGGGAGAGACAACAATTGCTCCATTCCCTTCTTAAGCAGATCACAGAACTGGAGACTATACATAAGAGATCGAAAGCCTTGAGGACACAGCAGGAACTCCTTCTCCTGAGAGCAAAACTGAAAGATCATCTAAACGCTTGCCATGCCAGGGCCTATCAGTATGCTCAGTTTCGCTTTTTCTCTCATGGAGATAAGGGCACAAAGTTAATGGCTTCCCTCATTAAGCAGAGGAAGGACTCTATGTACATCTCCAGTATCAAGTCCGAAGGAGGTAAACCGCTGCACAAGACTGCAGACATTGCCAAAGAGTTTCAGAAATTTTATCAAGGGCTATACGGGCTGGATAACCGAGCTTCTCGTCCAGACCCAACTGCAGACTCAGTGATAACTGACTTCTTACACCACTTAAAGTTACCCCGACTTAGTAGTGAGGAAGGGAATACATTGACGGTGCCGGTCACTGAATTAGAAGTAAAGAAGATCCTGAAATCCATGCCCATTGGAAAATGTCCCGGTCCGGATGGATTTCCGGTGGGATATTACAGGAAATTCGCGGACATTTTATGTCCACACCTTACAAACTGGTGCAATGCGCTTCTTACAGGGGGGCAACTGCATAGTCAATCCCTAGAAGCCACTGTAACCATCTTGCCTAAGCTGGGGAAGGACCCTACACTCTGCGGGAGTTATAGGCCCATATCTCTCTTAAATGTGGATATTAAGGTCTGGGCTAAGCTTCTGGCCTCTCGTCTTAGCTCATTCCTCCCTAAGTTAATACATCCAGACCAAGCTGGGTTTGTGCCCGGAAGGGAGGGGAACCATAACTCCTGCAGAGTTGTTACGGCCATACAGTGGGCAAAGAGACAAGGTCTCCCCCTGACCTGTTTGAGTGTGGATGCGGAGAAGGCCTTCGATCGGGTGAATTGGAACTTTATGAATAAGACGCTACATAGTTTCGGTATCCCAGAACAATTTCAGAGAGCGATTATGACCTTATACACCAACCCGAGTGCTAAAATTAGAGTCAATGGCACTTTGTCGCCGTCATTCCCCATCCACAATGGCACACGACAGGGTTGCCCCTTGTCGCCGGCTCTCTATATCTTAGTAATGGAGACTCTCCTTCAAGCAATTAGGAACCACCCTGGCATCAGAGGAGTTAGAGCCAAAAATGACACCATTGAGTACACTAATGTCGCCTATGCTGATGATCTGTTGGTACTGGTTTCCAACCCGGTCGAGGCCTTCCAGCATCTTCTCTCTCTGTTTGACTTTTATGGCAAGATCTCCAATTATAAGGTAAACTATTCTAAATCTGAAGTTATGAATATAACGGCTCCCTCAAGAAGCGTTCTCTCCCTTAAGGCCACGACACCCTTCATCTGGCAAACTTCTCATATTTCTTATTTAGGTATTAAAATCCCGTCTGACTTAAGGAATATATTTCAGTTGAACTATAAACCCCTGATATCTGATGTGCAGAGTCAACTTGGTTCTCTCCATATTCCATACACCTCTTGGTTAGGGAGGAAGAATTTGATAAAAGCCTTTGTACTCCCGAAGATATTATATGTTATGCAGATGCTGCCTATCCTACTCCCTGCCTCATTTTTTACGCAGATCCGCAGATTATTCTCTAACTATTTGTGGGGGGGAAGGGTGCCAGGATTGCACATAGCAGATTGATCTTACGGAAAAATCAAGGGGGATTCGCGTTACCGGATGTTCAGCTTTATTACAGGGCAATTCATCTCAGAAAATGGATGCAGCTCCATGTACCCAGCTGCTCAACAGTAGGTAATGAACTAGAAGTGTTTCAACTATCTCAGTCTCAGAGGGCTGCGCTATGGGGCCTGAACTCGACTTCCTTGCATGCACATATACTGCTTAGGGGCACAAGTCTGGTGGTTAGGCAGCTAAATAGGGATCACGACTTACTAAATAATCCCTCTTCAGTAATGCCGGCTGTACGGCATACATATTAGGACATCGTCAGACATCATCCACAACTCCATCCTCCGTCAGGCAAAACTCCATCAGCCCTCAGACATCAGACAAAACTCCGTCCTCCGTCAGGCAAAACTCCATCAAACATCAGACAAAACTCCGTCCTCCGTCACCCAAAACTCCATCAGACCTCAGACATCAGACAAAACTCCGTCCTCCATCAGGCAAAACTCCATCAGACCTCAGACATCAGACAAAACTCCGTCCTCCGTCACCCAAAACTCCATCAGACCTCAAACATCAGACAAAACTCCGTCCTCCGTCACCCAAAACTCCATCAGACCTCAGACATCAGACAAAACTCCGTCCTCCCTCACCCAAAACACCATCAGACCTCAGACATCAGCCAAAACTCCGTCCTCTGTCACCCAAAACTCCATCAGACCTCAGACATCAGACAAAACTCCGTCCTCTGTCACCCAAAACTCCATCAGACCTCAGACATCAGCCAAAACTCCGTCCTCCGTCACCCAAAACTCCATCAGACCTCAGACATCAGACAAAACTCCGTCCTCTGTCACCCAAAACTCCATCAGACCTCAAACATCAGACAAAACTCCGTCCTCCATCAGGCAAAACTCCATCAGACCTCAGACATCAGACAAAACTCCGTCCTCCGTCACCCAAAACTCCATCAGACCTCAAACATCAGACAAAACTCCGTCCTCCGTCACCCAAAACTCCATCAGACCTCAGACAAAACTCCGTCCTCCCTCACCCAAAACACCATCAGACCTCAGACATCAGCCAAAACTCCGTCCTCCGTCACCCAAAACTCCATCAGACCTCAGACATCAGACAAAACTCCGTCCTCTGTCACCCAAAACTCCATCAGACCTCAGACATCAGCCAAAACTCCGTCCTCCGTCACCCAAAACTCCATCAGACCTCAGACATCAGCCAAAACTCCGTCCTCCGTCACCCAAAGCACCATCAGACCTCAGACATCAGACAAAACTCCGTCCTCCATCAGGCAAAACTCCATCAGACATCAGACAAAACTCCATCCTCCGTCAGGCAAAACTCCATCAGACCTCAGACATCAGCTAAAACTCTGTCCTCCCTCAGACATCAGCCAAAACTCCGTCCTCCCTAACTCAAAATACGCCCTACTACACACACTCTTCACCTGACGGAGCTGCTAGCGGCTGGAGAGGCAAAGGACCTGTGATGACGTCATGACCATGTGACGAGTCACGTGTGTGGGGGGGTCAGATGTGCACAGCAGCTGGTAGAGTGTACAGAACAGTAGCCATCAAATAGAGCTCTGTACTAGAGATGTGTGTGTAACCTGCATGTAGCAGAGCTGTGTACTGTGTTACAGAGATGTATGTGTAACCTGCAGGTAGCAGAGCTGTGTACTGTGTTACAGAGATGTATGTTTAACCTGCAGGTAGCAGATATGTATGTGTAACCTGCAGGTAGCAGAGCTGTGTACTGTGTAGCAGATCTGTATGTGTAACCTGCAGGTAGCAGAGCTGTGTACTGTGTAGCAGATCTGTATGTGTAACCTGCATGTAGCAGAGCTGTGTACTGTGTAGCAGAGCTGTATGTGTAACCTGCATGTAGCAGAGCTGTGTACTGTGTAGCAGTGCTGTATGTGTAACCTGCATGTAGCAGTGCTGTGTACTGTGTAGCAGAGCTGTATGTGTAACCTGCATGTAGCAGTGCTGTGTACTGTGTAGCAGAGCTGTATGTGTAACCTGCATGTAGCAGAGCTGTGTACTGTGTTACAGAGATGTATGTGTAACCTGCAGGTAGCAGAGCTGTGCACTGTGTAGCAGATCTGTATGTGTAACCTGCATGTAGCAGAGCTGTTTACTGTGTAGCAGATCTGTATGTGTAACCTGCATGTAGCAGAGCTGTGTACTGTGTAGCAGTGCTGTATGTGTAACCTGCATGTAGCAGAGCTGTGTACTGTGTAGCAGAGCTGTATGTGTAACCTGCATGTAGCAGAGCTGTGTACTGTGTAGCAGAGCTGTATGTGTAACCTGCATGTAGCAGTGCTGTGTACTGTGTTACAGGGATGTATGTGCAACCTGCATGTAGCAGTGCTGTGTACTGTGTTACAGAGATGTGTGTGTAACCGCATGTAGCAGAGCTTTTTACTGTGTACCAGAGATGTGTGTGTAACCTGGGAACTATAAAAAAGTGTAAAATAAAACATAAAAATTCAGATCACCCCCCTTTTCCCAAAATGAAAATAAAAGAACTAAAAAAATACACATCATGGGTGTCGCAATGTGTAAAAACACCCATTGTATAAAAATATATTCCCCATACGGCAAACGGCAAAACAGAAGAAAAAAGAGTCCAAATGTCCGATTCGCCGTTTTTGGTCGCTTCATTTGCTACAAAAATGTAAATAAAAAGTGATCAAAAAGTCTTAAACACCCCAGAATGGTATCAGTGAAAAGTTCAGATTGCCCTGCAAAAAATGAGCCCCCATCCAGCTCTGTACACATAACTACTAAAAAGTTATAGAGCTCAAAATATGACGACAAAAAAAAAAATCTGATTCTGTAAATCTCCTGTCACTCCGAGTTACTCAGAATTGGTAGCCCTAATTAATAAATACATGCAACATGAATGCATATATGCCGCTTCACACAGATCACAAGTGTTAGGCCTCTTGCACATGAACGTTGTTGGTTCATTCCGTGCATTGGGGACAGCAATTTGCAGTCCCCAATGCACGGGCAACGTGCGTGCAGCAGCCGGGACAGATCCAGACCCATTCAACTTGAATAGGTCCGTGAATATGTTCTACTTTTTTGCTGTGCGGAGGCAGGGCCAGAAACACCACGGAAGCACTCTGTAGTGCTTCTGTGGGGATCCGATCCGTGTTTCTGTTCCGTTCAAGTGAATGGGTCGACATCACGGATGCGGGATGCACACGGCTGGTGCCCTGTGTATTGCGGAACCGCCGTATGTGGTCCACAATACGACCACAGGCACACAGTGACCATGTGCAAGAGGCCTTACAAAGATGGGATTCATGGTGCACGTCCTCTTATGCTTCCCATATTCCACAGATTTATATCACACAGCTACTTACAGTTGTGCTGATAAGTTTACATACCCTTGCAGAATTTATGATTTCTTAAAGGGGTATTCTCATCTTCCCTTTTTCATACTTACCTTCCTTGAGCGTGACGTTCACTTCCTGTATTCTTCTCCCGGCCGGGCCGCGCTTGCGCAGAAGACTGAAGATTCTCTCCCGGCCGGGCCGCGCAATGTCCTGAACGCGCACAGCGCTGCGCATGTGCCATGGTGACTTATTCCTGGCCTGTATAGTACAGAGTCGGCGTGCGCATTCGCGGCTCTGTACTATACTGGCCAGGAAGAAGTCATCATGGTGCATGCGCGGCGGCATGCGCGTTCAGGACATTGCGCGGCCCAGCCGGGAGAGAATTTTCCGTCTTCTGCACAAGCGTGGCCCGGCTGGATTCGACAGGAGAGGTGGCCGTGACCAGGGGAGACCAAAGACAACATCAGGTAAGAGGGGACTTATTTTCTAAAAAAGGATGGGAATTGGGTAATAAAATGTATTTAGAAAAATTATCACTGTCAAATCAGTAACAGATGTAACAGTGATCATTAAGATGAGGATACCCCTTTAACCATTGTTCAGAGAATATGAATGATAACACGGACACTTTTCTCTCGCTCATGGTTAGTGGTCGGCTGAAGCCATTTATGTCAAACAACGGTGTTTACTCTTTATAAATCATAATCACAACACAAACTCCCCAAATGACCCTGATCAGAAGTTTACACACCCCAGTTATTAATACCATGTATTGCCCCCTTTAACATCAATGACAGCTTGAAGTCTTTTGTGGTAGTTATGGATGAGGCTCTTTATCTTCTCAGATGGTAAAACTGCCCATTCTTCCTGTTGAAAAAAAAAAGCAATTCCACCACAGTTTTACGTGATTTTTATTTACGACATTCGATGTGCGATAAAAATGACTGGTTACTTTTATTCTACAGGTCAGATCGAATCCGGCAATACCTTATATGTATAGTTTTTCTTGCGTTTTAATAGTGATAAAAAAATAAACATATCCGATTTTTTTTGTCGCCATATTTTGAGCCCCATAACTTTTTTGTAATTATGTGTACAGAGCTGGGTGGGGGCTCATTTTTTGCGGGGCAATCTAAACTTTTTACTGATACCATTCTGGGGTGTTTAAGACTTTTTGATCACTTTTTATTTACATTTTTGTAGCAAATGAAGTGACCAAAAACGGCGAATCGGACATTTGGACTCTTTTTTTTTTTCTGTTTTGCTGTTTGCCGTATGGGGAATATATTTTTATACAATGGGCGTTTTTACACATTGCGAAACCCATGATGTGTCTTTTATTTTAATTTTGGGAAAAGGGGGGTGATCTGAATATTTATGGGTTTTTTTTACACTTTTTTATAGTTCCCAGGTTACACACACATCTCTGTAACACAGTACACAGCTCTGCTACATGCGGTTAGACAAACTTCTCTATATACACAGTACACAGCTCTGCTACATGCAGGTTACACATACAGCTCTGCTACACAGTACACAGCACTTCTACATGCAGGTTACACACACATCTCTGTAACACAGCACACAGCTCTGCTACATGCTGTTACACACACTGCTCTATATACACAGTACACAGCTCTGCTACATGCAGGTTACACACACATCTCTGTAACACAGTACACATCTCTGCTACACAGTACACAGCACTGCTACCTGCAGGTTGCACATACATCCCTGTAACACAGTACACAGCTCTGCTACATGCAGGTTACACATACATCTCTGTAACACAGTACACAGCTCTGCTACCTGCAGGTTGCACATACATCCCTGTAACACAGTACACAGCTCTGCTACATGCAGGTTACACATACAGCTCTGCTACACAGTACACAGCTCTGCTACCTGCAGGTTACACATACAGCACTGCTACACAGTACACAGCTCTGCTACATGCAGGTTACACATACAGACCTACTACACAGTACACAGCTCTGCTACCTGCAGGTTACACATACAGATCTGCTACACAGTACACAGCTCTGCTACCTGCAGGTTACACATACAGATCTGCTACACAGTACACAGCTCTGCTACCTGCAGGTTACACATACATCTCTGTAACACAGTACACAGCTCTGCTACATGCAGGTTACACCTACAGATCTACTACACAGTACACAGCTCTGCTACCTGCAGGTTACACATACAGATCTGCTACACAGTACACAGCTCTGCTACCTGCAGGTTACACATACAGATCTGCTACCTGCAGGTTACACATACATCTCTGTAACACAGTACACAGCTCTGCTACATGCAGGTTACACATACAGATCTACTACACAGTACACAGCTCTGCTACCTGCAGGTTACACATACAGATCTGCTACACAGTACACAGCTCTGCTACCTGCAGGTTACACATACAGATCTGCTACCTGCAGGTTACACATACATCTCTGTAACACAGTACACAGCTCTGCTACATGCAGGTTACACATACATCTCTGTAACACAGTACACAGCTCTGCTACCTGCAGGTTACACATACAGATCTGCTACACAGTACACAGCTCTGCTACCTGCAGGTTACACATACAGATCTGCTACCTGCAGGTTACACATACATCTCTGTAACACAGTACACAGCTCTGCTTACCTGCAGGTTACACATACAGTTCTGCTACACAGTACACAGCTCTGCTACCTGCAGGTTACACATACAGATCTGCTACACAGTACACAGCTCTGCTACCTGCAGGTTACACATACAGATCTGCTACCTGCAGGTTACACATACATCTCTGTAACACAGTACACAGCTCTGCTACATGCAGGTTACACACACATCTCTAGTACAGAGCTCTATTTGATGGCTACTGTTCTGTACACTCTACCAGCTGCTGTGCACATCTGACCCCTCCCACACACGTGACTCGTCACATGGTCATGACGTCATCACAGGTCCTTTGCCTCTCCAGCAGCTAGCAGCTCCGTCAGGTGAAGAGTGTGTGTAGTAGGGTGTATTTTGAGTTAGGGAGGACAGAGTTTTGGCTGATGTCTGAGGGAGGACAGAGTTTTGTCTGATGTCTGAGGTCTGATGGAGTTTTGCCTGACGGAGGACGGAGTTTTGTCTGATGTCTGAGGTCTGATGGAGTTTTGCCTGACGGAGGACGGAGTTTTGTCTGATGTCTGAGGTCTGATGGAGTTTTGGGTGACGGAGGACGGAGTTTTGTCTGATGTCTGAGGTCTGATGGAGTTTTGGGTGACGGAGGACGGAGTTTTGTCTGATGTCTGAGGTCTGATGGAGTTTTGGGTGACGGAGGACGGAGTTTTGTCTGATGTTTGAGGTCTGATGGAGTTTTGGGTGACGGAGGATGGAGTTTTGTCTGATGTCTGAGGTCTGATGGAGTTTTGCCTGATGGAGGACGGAGTTTTGTCTGATGTCTGAGGTCTGATGGAGTTTTGGGTGAGGGAGGACGGAGTTTTGTCTGATGTCTGAGGGCTGATGGAGTTTTGTCTGACGGAGGACGGAGTTTTGTCTGATGTCTGATGGAGTTTTGCCTGACGGAGGACGGAGTTTTGTCTGATGTCTGAGGGCTGATGGAGTTTTGCCTGACGGAGGATGGAGTTGTGGATGATGTCTGACGATGTCCTAATATGTATGCCGTACGGCTGACCTGATCCCTTACTCAGTTAGGCCTGAAGCAACACACGTTCCTCCAGGGTGGAGCAACCTGAAGGATTTCCCAACAAAGGTGTTTTTAGATGATGCCTTAGGCAAACTGCCAGATGTTCATACTTTCAAGAACACCATGGGGTCTTGCAACTTTCTAGATTTGGCAGATTTTAGGTCAGTCAGTAAGTCCCTATTAGATAAGCAAGCTCATGCTAGGGAACAAACTTGGTTTGAGAAGATTATATCCTCTAATTCGCCACATAAGAGATTAATCTCATTACTCTACCTAGCACTAAACATACCCAGATCCAATGATCTCCCGCAGTTCTTGAAAACATGGGAGATTGAGCTAAACAGAACCTTCTCCGAGACAGATGTCCTCCGGCTTTATGCGCACTCCCATGGCTTCTCCAGATGCGTAAAGGTACAGGAGCACTCCTTTAAAGTATTAACCCAGTGGTATATGACACCCAAACAGATGTTCTCAAGAGGGCTGTGCTCTACTGATAAGTGTTGGAGGTGTAACTCAGGGGAGGGTACTCTTTCACACATTCTATGGTCCTGCTCTGGGATAAAGCCATTTTGGGATGGAATCTCTAATGCTCTGAAGTCGATTTTTCACAAAGACATTACATTAACGCCAGATTTGGTCCTTCTGCGGTTACCTACAAAAGCGCTTTCCCCGTCTAGAGGCTGCCTAGCCACTCAGCTAATTCAAGCAGCGAGGCTTCTCATTCCTCAGAGATGGCTCAGTACTGATCCTCCTACCATTCCTCAATGGATGCATAAAATAGATCACATTCGGCGCTTGGAAGAGTTAGCCAGCTGGGAGTCCAGAACCCATGAGCAACATGTTAAGATGTGGGGTCCTTGGTTACAATTTCGGGCGTCTACACTATCAGCTGCTCAATAAAGGTCTAATGACCCGGTCATAGCTTAATGCAATGTATAGCTGCCTATTCACCTTGAAATGCTTTCTACACATGCAGTAACTAGAGATTTTTTGTTTGTTATTGTTTATGTATGTTCATGAGGCTGGTTGCCTCACCAATTTTAGAGGTCCTTAAAAGCCTAATACACACAGTATCTGCACTTTACAAGAGAATATCCCTTAGGGCTTGCTTTATCATAGGAAAAGGGTGTACCGCCTGTTTTCTAGATAAGTGCCTTATTCATTGTCTTTCCATGCTTCTCAGGGATTCACACTGTATGTCTTATACTTGTAGTTCATGTCTATATTTGAGGATGTGCTTATCCTCGATTGTGTCTTGCACTACTTATGCCCCGATATCAAAGTGTATTGTTTGTCAAATTTGTGTCTTTATGCTTGACCTTGTTCAATAAAAAGATAATTGACAAGAATAGAACTACTATAATACTGCTCCTATGTACAAGAATATAACTACTATAATACTGCCTCCTATGTACAGGAATATAACTACTATAATACTGCTCCTATGTACAAGAATATAACTACTATAATACTGCTCCTATGTACAAGAATAATACTACTATGGGGGCGGAGCCTGGCTGCCTAGCTGAATGGCTGTGTGTTGCTGAGCTCCTCAACCTTGCTGGTGAATTAACCCCTATAATCAGCTTACAGCACCGCTCTGATGGGCAAAGTGGGTAGAGACAGATCCAAGGATCAAGCAGATCCCACTCCAGTTCGGTCCAGACAGCCTGACATGGACCAATTTCTAAGAAAACAGCCGAAGCTCAGGTCGGCCCAGACTCCTAAGATGGCGCCTGCTCAGCTATCTGACATGGAGGAAGATTCAGATGCCGGGAGTGTTTCAGATGCTTCCACCTGCAAATCGCGCAAACAGGGGAGATCTTTCACTAAAGCTGCACTCCTTGAAGTGCTTAATTCAGCGTTGGCCCCTATAAAGAAGGACTTATCTGAGATAAAGGAAGACCTCAGAGACATCGGGCGCCGGGTGGCTGACCTTGAGGGCGCACAGGAAGCTGCTCTTCAGAGAGAGGAGAAGTCATATAATGTGATCATCTCCCACACAGACCTGCTAAATGAAGCACTCTTGAGGATCGAGGATCAAGAGAATCGCAGCCGCAGGAAGAACCTGAGGATTCGTGGCCTCCCGGAAACGATTGCCAATGAAGCGCTGGAAAAAGTCGCGCGCGAAATTTTCGCGAATATTTTGGGTGCCGAAAATTCGCAGCGAATAATAATCGAGCGCATACATCGTGCGCTCAGGCCCAAACCCAAAGCCTCAGATCCTCCACGTGACGTCATCTGCGGCCTCCTTAGCTATGTTGACACAGCTGCGCTGATGAGAGCTGCCAGAGAAGCCGAGAAGCTGCACTATGAAGGTACGCCAGTCCTGTTTTTCCAAGATCTAGCCCCTTCCACACTGGCTAAGAGGCGTATCCTTCGCCCCCTCCTGGATGCCCTTAAAGCTGCTGCCATTCCGTTTAGGTGGCTATATCCTTTTGGCATTGCGGTCCTTAAAAATGGTCGCCAAATCACCATCCGCTCACCAACAGATCTGCAAGCGAGCTGGTCCCAGCTGGGGCTAACCCCCATTGAGATGCCAGCCGTGGATGCCAGCCGACCTGGAGGACCCGCCTCTTCCACCGCCCCACGCGGGCGAATGGCGCACTGTCCGCACAAGAAAAGGGCCCAAGACCAGGGCTGAAAATCCTGCTCCAGCTCCGACCTGAACACAGGACCGTAAATAGGCTCTCTACGTTCTATGTTCCTGTTTCATTCTAAGTTTACGGGACTATGTGCCTTATTAGTAATTGTTTAAGGTTTAGTATTGGATCCTCCTTTGTCCAGGCTTTTATGATTTTTATCATGGTCTGGCCCATTCCCACTCCCTGCTCTCAGTTTGCAGGGGTTAACCCGGCCTTACCCACGGGTCACCTTTTCCTCTTTTGATGGCCAATCATTGGCCCTCTTTAGCTCTGCGGGACCCCCCACCTGACAGACCCCGGCTGGTAGCCGTTATGAGAAAGGGTCGTCCTACAGTCAGGTGCTCAGTAGAGCTCCCTTTGCAATATGTTTTTGCATTACTATTGTTGTATACCCTTCATGTGTGTCTTCCCTCCTTCCCTTATGTGTCTTCCCTCCCCCCATGCTTCATCAGATGTCATACCATGCATTTTTAGATGCTGATTGTCTACTTTCTATTTTAGAATGTCGTCTATTGTGATATAATCCTTTAATACCCGGGGAATGAACGAGCCTTGCAAGCGGTCCCAAATACTGGCCCTTTTACAGAGGGATAAAGTGTCTATAGCATTCTTTCAGGAGACCCACTTCAAGGAGGGTAAGATCCCCAAATTGCCCCCCAAACGGTTTTCCCAATGGTTCCACAGCACTTACGGTTCGGCTAGCAGGGGTGTCAGCATAACGATCCACAAACAGCTCCCCTTTAAGCATTCTGCCGTCTCTGCAGACCCTGAGGGTCGTTACCTGTTTGTCAAAGGCACTATCGCTGACACACCTGTTACCCTAGCAACTGTATATGCCCCCAACAGAGGGCAGGTTGCTTGGCTCGTTCAGACCCTTGGCTTACTGTCTTCCTTCAAAGAGGGAATGGTTATTTTGGGCGGTGACTTCAATGCTACCCTTGAACCTACATTAGATTCTTCAAATGGGAAATCTGCCATTACACACATTCGTTTAAGACGCCTTAAATGTGCCCTACAGAAGCTGGGAGTTTTAGATATTTGGCGGATCACAAATCCCTCTGGTAGGGACTTTTCCTTCTACTCAGCAGCCAAAATGTCCTATCATCGACTAGATTATCTATTCCTTTCTAAATCCTTTGCTAATAGGGCTACCGGGTCCCACATAGGGAACATCACCCTGTCTGACCATGCCCCTGTTTTCTTGGATATTTCTCTGCAGGACCTCCCGAAGAGGGAATGGAACTGGCGTATAAACGAGACCATTATTTCAGACCCCTCTTATGCCACTAAACTGTCCTCTATCATAACTGACTTCTTTTCATCTAATACTTCAGGCCCTGACGCGCCCTCCCCTTCCATTATCTGGGAAACCCACAAAGCGGTCCTGAGAGGAGAACTTATAGCCCTTGGTGCCCATATTAAAAAACAACGGAATCAAGCCATGGTGCAGCTTCTCGCTCAGATCCGGGCTCTAGAGTTATCGCATAAAACCTCACAGGCTCTTAGCTGCGCCTTAGAACTATCAGAAGCCCGCACTAAACTCAAAAACCTGATGAATGTCACTTCAGCCAAGCTGTTACTTAGAGCTAAATTCCGGTCATATGCCCATGGGGACAAAGGAAATAGGTTGATGTCCGCCCTAGTCAAGAAGCAGAAAACTGACTCATTTATTGCTGCAATTAAAGATGACAAAGGTGTACTGCATAAAAACACTCCAGACATTGCAAAGTCCTTTTGTGCCTTCTATAGAGACCTTTATAATCTTAAAACACCAAATGAAATGTCACAAGCACAGCTTGGAGAAGCAACGGAGAAATTTCTCTCCTCCATACGGCTGCCTACTATCACTCCAGCGCAGTCAGCCCAGCTCTTATCTCCCATCACTGATACTGAAATTGGTAAGGTCCTCTCCTCCATACCCTCAGGGAAAAGCCCAGGCCCCGACGGTTTCACCATCTCCTACTACAAAACCTTTAAGCATATATTAATCCCCCAGTTTAACACCCTATGTAACTACTTACTAAAAGGAGGTTCTCTCCCGCCCCAATCGCTCTCTGCCCACATCACGGTTATTCACAAAGAGAATAAAGACCCCCTAAACTGCGGGAGCTACCGCCCTATTTCGCTTCTGAATACAGATGTGAAATGGTGGGCCAAGATTTTGGCCCAACGGATTCAGGCGGTTCTCCCTGGCATTATCAACGAGGAGCAGGTGGGATTCGTGTCTGGCAGGCAAGGGAGTGAGAATACGGTCCGTGTCATACAATTGATTACACATGCCCGACAGCACTCGGTACCTCTTGCCCTTCTAAGTACGGACGCAGAGAAGGCCTTCGACAGGATTAGTTGGCAATTTATGTCACGAGCCTTGTTAAAGTTTGGCCTCCCGGACCAGTTCATCCAATCCATCTTCTCACTCTATTCGCTCCCTTCTGCCAGGATACGGATCAATGGAACACTCTCCCCATCCTTTTCCATCACTAATGGGACGCGACAGGGCTGCCCACTCTCACCTGCCCTCTTTGTTATTGTCATGGAGACCTTGCTGGCTAAGATCAGGCAAGATCCAGACATTGAAGGGATCAATTTAGAGTCACAGACTCACCTGACGGCTGCTTTTGCAGACAATCTTTTGGTCATAACGTCTAATCCCTTAACCTCTTTCCCCAGACTTCAGGCCCTTTTTGAAGAGTATGGAACGGTCTCAAACTTTAAGATTAATTACACTAAGTCACAGGCCCTGAACATCTCCTGTCCTTTCCCTACCGTCGAGACGCTCAAGGGCTCCACGGCTTTCTCATGGGCTGCTAAGTCAATCCCATTTCTGGGTACTAATATTTCAGCAAAACCAGAGGAGCTTTTTGAGCTGAACCAAGTCCCCTTATTAAAATCCATTAAATCTCATCTACAATCCCTAAAACTTCCGTTTATTTCATGGATTGGTCGGAAGAACTATGTCAAAGCTTTTATTGTCCCCAGACTACTTTACTTCATCCAAACACTCCCTATATGGCTACCCCATTCCTTCTTCGTGGAGGTCCGCAGAGTCTTTTCAAAATTCGTGTGGGCAGGCAGCTCCCCCAGACTGGCGTATGCCACTCTCACTCGGGAGAGAAGGTTGGGAGGTTTTGGCCTTCCTGACATTTACCTTTACTACAGAGCGTCAATGCTAAATAGAGCCTTGAGCCTCCTTTCCTGGCGCCCTCCTGGCCTCGTCTCCCGACTAGAATGTGCTCTGCTCTCTTATAAGGATAGGCTGGTTCTCTGGGGCTTGAGCAGATGTACTGCCAATAATAAGTTTAAGTCGCCTTTATGGAAGGGGTTGTTACTGGAATGGTCCAAACTATATAGGTCTTCGACCCTCAAGTTCCCTAGTATGAAACTTCCCTTGCACTTGCTGCAGGCATACATTCACCCTGCCACCTCTGGCCCATCAGGAATCTGGGCTATGCTTTCTAATCTTACGCTACAAGACATCTTGACTGAGTCGGGTGCTTTAGACTGGAGTAAGGTTTATGCAATCCCGAGAGTTCAGAAGGCCTCTTTCCTGGCGGTCATGGCTTTCAAAAAAGATTTGGCGCTCTTAGCAGAGCTCCCTAGGCCTACAACGGATCCCTCATGGATAGAAGGGAAACTCTCTACTGCCCTTCGCCCAAAGAAACCTCTCTCCACATTTTACAAGGAGCTGCTCTCCTCCGCACCTCCAGACCTGTGGTTCCTAGCGCCCTGGGAAAAGGAACTGTCCATAACTTTAATGGAACCAGAAAAAGCGTTTATCCTCACACACTCGCACGGTTTTAACCGTTGCATTAGGATTCAAGCTAACTCTTATAAATTACTTACAAGATGGTACAAAACGCCAGAATTCCTCCATAAGCTTAATCCCGCTATCCCGGACGGTTGCTGGAGGTGTGGGGGAGGCCCCGGTTCTTTATCTCATATTTGGTGGAGTTGCGAGAAAATCAAGCCTTTCTGGGTAGAAGTGGTGGCAGCTATAAATAAGATATGTAATACTCAGGTTAGTCTAGATGCAAAGCTTCTATTGCTTTGGTGCCCTAATAGCACGCTTACCCCTTCAAAGTCTAACTTACCCACCATGCTTATAACAGTGGCCCGATTACTGGTCCCCCTCCTCTGGAAGAATGAGGCTGCTCCCTCGATCGTGATGTGGATCGAGAGAATTGATCAATTATACCGGTTTGAAGAGCTGGCCCACTGGGAAAATCACTCTAGAGCGGCATTTGTTAAAATATGGTCCCCCTGGAAGCAATATCGCAAGTTCTAGGCTTTGACATGAAAGTATGTAAGATATGTGATTGACATCTAATTTTCCCCATCCTTCCCTCCCACAGTTTCATCTTCCCCTTTGTCTTGTCGACCCCCCCACCAGATATCTGTTTGCACAGGTTATTGGTGTTCTGAGTTATGTATGCCACCATTGAGATGTACTGTGTATACTGATTAAGCTTATACCCAGCTGCGTCTGGTACATGAGATGTATGTTCTTTTACATAACTTTGTGCCTTTCTCAAATAAAAAGAAATTTGATAAAGAATAATACTACTATAATACTGCCTCCTATGTACAAGAATAATACTACTATAATACTGCCTCCTATGTACAAGAATAATACTACTATAATACTGCCTCCTATGTACAAGAATAATACTACTATAATACTGCCTCCTATGTACAAGAATAATACTACTATAATACTGCCTCCTATGTACAAGAATATAACTACTATAATACTGCCTCCTATGGACAAGAATATAACTCCTATAATACTGCTCCTATGGACAAGAATATAACTACTATAATACTGCTCCTATGGACAAGAATAAAACTACTATAATACTGCTCCTATGTACAAGAATATAACTACTATAATACTGCCTCCTATGTACAAGAATATAACTACTATAATACTGCTCCTATGTACAAGAATATAACTACTATAATACTGCTCCTATGTACAAGAATATAACTACTATAATACTGCTCCTATGTACAAGAATATAACTACTATAATACTGCTCCTATGTACAAGAATAGAACTACTATAATACTGCCTCCTATGTACAAGAATAGAACTACTATAATACTGCCTCCTATGTACAAGAATATAACTACTATAATACTGCTCCTATGGACAAGAATATAACTACTATAATACTGCTCCTATGGACAAGAATATAAACTACTATAATACTGCTCCTATGTACAAGAATATAACTACTATAATACTGCCTCCTATGTACAAGAATATAACTACTATAATACTGCTCCTATGTACAAGAATATAACTACTATAATACTGCTCCTATGTACAAGAATATAACTACTATAATACTGCCCCTATGTACAAGAATATAACTACTATAATACTGCTCCTATGTACAAGAATAGAACTACTATAATACTGCCTCCTATGTACAAGAATAGAACTACTATAATACTGCTCCTATGTACAAGAATATAGAACTACTATAATACTGCCTCCTATGTACAAGAATAGAACTACTATAATACTGCTCCTATGTACAAGAATATAACTACTATAATACTGCTCCTATGTACAAGAATAGAACTACTATAATACTGCCTCCTATGTACAAGAATATAACTACTATAATACTGCTCCTATGTACAAGAATATAACTACTGTAATACTGTCTCCTATGTACAAGAATATAACTACTATAATACTACCTCCTATGTACAAGAATATAACTACTATAATACTGCTCCTATGTACAAGAATATAACTACTATAATACTGCTCCTATGTACAGGAATATAACTACTATAATACTGCTCCTATGTACAAGAATATAACTACTATAATACTGCTCCTATGTACAAGAATATAACTACTGTAATACTGTCTCCTATGTACAAGAATATAACTACTATAATACTGCTCCTATGTACAAGAATAGAACTACTATAGAGGGGCGGAGCTTGACCGGCGTCCTGATCGGCCGCATGTGAGAAGAGCTCTCCTCTCCATAGCCTCACAAAGTGGTTTATTTCGCGTACTGACTGCTGAATAATGGGGAAAATCGGCAAATACTTGCCCAAAGACCGTCCTGAACCCCTCAAGCAAGATCGGGGTCCCTCCGAAATGGAGAAATACTTTAATAAGCGGCCTGCAGCTCCGGTAGCAGAGCGACCTAAGATGGCGCCGCCGGATCCTGAGGACGGCATGGAGGAGGCTGAGAGAGCAGACAGCCCGCTTACTGAGGGCTCTCAGGGATCGCAAGCTGATGCAGCCGAACCTATTTCAAAGCTTTTCCTGCAGCAAGCGCTCATGTCTGTGATACAGCCGGTGATGCAGGAGCTCACTGAGATAAAGGAGGACATTAAACACATCGGCCATAGAGTCGAGAGGCTGGAAGCTACACAAGGGGCCATCCTGGAACACGCTCGCGTGTTAGGAGATAACAGCTCTGCTTACCTGTCCTCCCTGGATCACGCTTATGCCCTGATTGAAGATCAGGAAAACAGAAGCAGGCGCAAAAATGTACGCTTCAGAGGCCTGCCAGAAGCGGTGCCACATGAGGACCTTCCTGCTGCTGCGTCCGCCATTTTCACATCCCTGCTGGGCCCTGATGCTGCGGCTGCAGTTACAATAGAGCGCATCCACCGCTCCCTGCGACCCAAACCCAGGGAGGGAGAACCCCCTCGTGATGTAGTTTGCGGCCTCTTGCGGTATGTGGATACCGCTGCTATTTTCAAGGCAGCCAGAGAGAAAGGAGAGGTAAAATACGACGGCAACAAGATTCTGCTGTTCCAGGACCTCGCGCCTTCAACCCTGAACAAGAGAAGAATTCTGAGACCTGTCACCGAGATTCTTCGCCACGGCAGGATCCCCTTCAAGTGGCTCTTTCCTTTCGGGCTTACTTTCTCCAGGGACGGCAAGAGGTGCACCATTCGAACCCCCAGTGATCTGCCGGCGGCATGGGAGCTGCTGAACACCACGCCACAGGACATACCATCATGGCTGCCCTCGGCGGACACTGGCGTCCCGCTCCCAGAACTCCCTGAATGCTCCAGATGGTCGAAGGTGCCATCCAGAAAAGGCCCGAGAGCAAAACAGAGAATTACCTGAACAGTCTCAGCAGGTCGTATGTGGGTCTATGTTAATGCAGGCTCCTCAGTGAATGCTTCTTAAGGGGTTGGAGCGCAATTAAAATGGTTCAAGTTAGTGCCGTTCAGGCACATGTTGAGCGGTTGCATCCGCTTACTGTTGGCATGGGTGAACCCCATAGTAGTTATGGTTGCAATGCATTCTTTATGCTGGTACTAAGAGAGTACATATAATGTTTTGTTATTCCCGGTTATGTATGTATAGCCAGATTCTTTCCGGCAGTCAAAATAGTGGCTTGTCCACACAGATGAGATACGTTTTTGGCACACTTTGTGGGGCGGGAACCCTGATTTGTGACCAGGAGTAGTATTGCCTGACACTGAGCATGTCAGCCTGCTCCCACCATGTCACCGGTGGTTCCTGTGCTCCTGCAAGGAGTTCCATCATCCCCTTTGGCCATATTGGGCTTGAAGAAGTTTCCGTGTTGTTATTTTTAGCAACCTTCTGGCTCAAAGGCACAAAGGAACTTGCCCAAAGCAAGGCGTTACCCTGTTTGTTCCCCCTGTTTTCCTGTCCATGTACACATTCTTCACCGTACGCAAATACTTGTATGCACCTCTACCATGATGTCTGCAGTTAACTGTACCTCGTTTAATGTGAGGGGGTTCAATACCCCTCAGAAGCGTTCGCAGGTAATCAGACTATTGAAAAAGAGACGCACTGACGTCTGTTTTTTTCAAGGACTGCACCTCAAGCTAGGTCATGTTCCCAAACTCTCACAGTCTTACTTTAGTCAGTGGTTCATCAGCTCTCATGCCAAAGCTTCCAGGGGCGCGGGGATTGCCATTTCCAAAAGGGTCCCCTTCTCCCTTACTTCGTCTCTAACCGACTCAGAGGGACGCTTTATGTTCATAAAGGGTAAGATAGGGACTACACTTGTAACATTAGCGAGTCTATATAGCCCTAATCGGGGTCAAGGGGCTTGGTTGCGGTCCACACTGTCTAAACTGACCGCTTTTGCAGAGGGTATTTGTTTGGTAGGGGGGGATCTTAACGTGGCCTTAAACCCACTAATGGATGCTTCTGATCATTCCTCCCAACTGACTCAAGCAGCTATTGGTAGGATTAACAAGCATTTAGCAGGGGCCCATTTGCTGGACACCTGGCGACTGACCCACCCTACAGATTTGGATTACACATTCTTTTCAGCCCCACATAAGGTTTATTCCAGGCTAGACTATATTTTCATTACTGACACCCACGCTGGATTGGTGAGCAGCTCCACCATTGACCCTATGACGGTGTCTGACCATGCTCCTGTTACGACGTCCGTGGTGTTCTCTGAATTACCCCAGCCTTCTCGACAATGGAGATTGAATGAAACTCTGCTAGATGATGAGGAGGTGGTGAGGGACATCAAGACAAAAATACAACAATTTTTTGTGGAGAACTCCACGGACGACGTCTCTGTCACCACCGTCTGGGAGACGCATAAGGCGGTTATAAGGGGGGAGTTGATTGCCTTAGGCAGTAGGAAAAAGAAAGAAAGACAAAAAACATTTCACACACTGTTAGAGAAGATAGCAGCCTTGGAGTCCCTGCATAAGAAGTCTAAAACGATTGAAGCCCAGCAGGAGCTGGCACTAACTAGGAAAAAACTTAAAGACCACCTTAACTATCATCAGGCAAAGTCCTATCAGTATGCTCAGTTCCGGTTTTATGCTCACAGGGGACAAAGCTTATGGCGGCGCTCCTTAAGCAGAAGAAAGACGCTTCGTATATAGCCGGAATTAAGGATAAGGATGGTGAACTATTGCACAGAACCTCAGATATTGCCAGAGAATTCCACAAGTTCTATAGCAAGCTCTATGGTCTAAAATGTCCAGAGGGTGACTCAGAGGCTGACATTGAGGAGACGGCGGACAAATTTTTGAGGGATCTCAACTTACCTACATTAGAGACTAGTGATAGGGAAAAACTCACTGCCCCAGTCTCATTAGACGAGGTGGAAAAAAATTTGAGTTCTATGCCAATGGGGAAATGCCCGGGACCTGATGGGTATTCAGTGGGGTATTATAAAAAAATGGCATCAGTTCTGTCTCCACGATTAGTCACTTGGTGCAACTCCATCTTAGGTGGCTCTACCCTCCATAAGCAGTCCCTGGAGGCGACAGTCACAATCTTGCCAAAGGCAGGTAAAGACCCTAACCAGTGTGGCAGCTACAGGCCGATATCGCTTCTTAATGTAGATGTCAAAATCTGGGCAAAACTTCTAGCTTCCCGTCTTGCTCCCCTTCTGACTAAGCTGATTCATCCGGACCAGGCCGGGTTTGTGCCTGGAAGAGAGGGAAACCAGAACTCGTGCAGGGTTTTATCAGCAATGCAGTTAGCTAAAGTGGAAAAGGCCTCACTTGTCCTTCTGGGTGTGGATGCGGAAAAGGCCTTTGACAGGGTGAGCTGGAGGTATATGAGGAAAACTTTGCATAAATTCGGTATTCCAGAACAATTCCAAAATGCGGTCATGTCTCTCTATCATGAACCTAGTACCCGAATAAGGGTGAATGGTACACTTTCTCAACCATTTCCGATTACCAACGGGACCCGTCAGGGTTGTCCTCTGTCACCTACGTTATATGTCATGGTAATGGAGACATTATTGCAAGCTATAAGAGAGCACCCCGGTATAAAGGGCCTAAAGGTCAGAGGTAGCTCTGTAGAGTACATAAATGCCGCTTATGCGGACGATCTCCTGGTTATGATCTCAAACCCTGTGGAGGCCTTTCCGCATCTTCTATCCCTTTTTGAACTGTACGGGAGGATCTCTAATTTTAAAGTTAACTATACGAAGTCTGAAGCAATGAACGTTTCTGCTCCGAGCAAAGTGGTTTCCTCTCTGAAGGGCACAACCCCGTTTATCTGGCAGGAGTCTCATCTTTCTTATCTAGGAATTAAGTTACCGGCGGATCTAAACCAAACTTTTAGCTTAAATTATCAGCCCCTTTTGAGCGAGATACAGAAACAGCTCCATTCACTTAAAATTCCATATGTTTCGTGGATGGGTAGGAAGAACCTTTTGAAGGCTTTCATTATGCCTAAGCTCCTCTATGTACTGCAGATGTTGCCCATTTTTCTCCCCATGTCTTTTTTCTGCCAGGTTAGGAGATTGTTTAGAACGTTCCTGTGGGGGGGGAAGTCAGCCAGATTGGCACACAGCAGGCTGATACAACGTAAGAGCACGGGGGGGTTTGGTTTGCCGGATGCATTCTTATACTACCAGGCGATTCATTTGAAAAGATGGATCCAACTACATGCCAGTAGACTCCATACTTGGGGTTGCGACTTAGAGATGGCCCAACTCTCCTCTGTCCAGAGGGCGGGCCTCTGGGGTCTCACTACTTCTAATCTCAGATCACAAGTTTTGCTTAGAGGCACTGCTTCAGTAATACAACAGTTATCCGGCAAACTTAACCTCTTAAACAACCCCTCTCCCTCTATGCCAGCTGATCTTCTTCCCTTTGCTACAAGGCCCAATGCTAAACAGATAGCCACGACATGGCAAAAACTGAGCAAGTTTACAACTGAGGAGTTCTTAGGGGCGACTGCAGGTGACATAGCGGCTCATCATCCATTACATAGCCTTATTAAATCATGCAACTTCCTGGAACTAATCGAGCTCAACTCGGTCTCCAAACCATTAATTGACGGTAACAGACATAAGCCTACCCAGTCATGGTTTGAGAAAATTTTAACATGCGAGTCCTTTCCGCGCAAGCTGATTTCTCTATGTTATCTGGCTTTGGTTAACCCCCGCTCCCCTGGAATGCCGCAATACCTGAGGCACTGGGCTACTGAGCTGGGAGTAGAGCTGAGTGAAACTGACATCATGAGAATACATGCACACTCTCACGGCTTCTCTAGGTGCACTAGGGTGCAAGAGCACACATATAAAGTCCTTACTCAGTGGTATTTAACTCCAAAACAAATGTTTATTAGGGGCATGAGACAGGATGACAGGTGTTGGCGATGTTTGGAAGACACAGGGACTCTATCCCACATCTTCTGGTATTGCCCTAAAATACGGCCTTATTGGGAGGGGGCCTTGTCCTCTATCCAGAAGATAACAAAAGTCACCATTGAAGTGCCTCCTACCCTTGTGCTCCTGTGGCTCCCAACTCCTTCTTTTTCTCCCTCTAAAAGATGCTTAGTTACCCAGTTACTCCAGGCCGCGAGACTGCTTATCCCGCAGCACTGGTTGTGTACGGAGCCCCCTACTGTGGAGGCATGGCTGAACAAAGTGGATCATATCTGCCGTATGGAAGAGCTTGCGAGTTGGGAGGACAGGAACCACAATAAATATGTCAAGCTGTGGACGCCATGGCTGTTATTTAGGCTACTTTCACACTAGCGTTCGGCTGTCCGCTCGTGAGGTCCGTTTGAAGGGGCTCACGAGCGGACCTGAACGCTTCCGTCCAGCCCTGATGCAGTCTGAATGGATGCGGATCCGCTCAGACTGCATCAGTCTGGCGGCGTTCAGCCTCCGCTCCGCTCGCCTCCGCACGGACAGGCGGACAGCTGAACGCTGCATGCAGCGTTCGGGTGTCCGCCTGGCCGTGCGGAGGCGTGCGGATCCGTCCAGACTTACAATGTAAGTCAATGGGGACGGATCCGTTTGAAGATGCCACAATATGGCTCAATCTTCAAGCGGATCCGTCCCCCATTGACTTTACATTGAAAGTCTGGACGGATCCGTCCGAGGCTATTTTCACACTTAGGTTTTATATGCCAAAATAATGCAGACGGATCCGTTCTGAACGGAGCCTCCGTCTGCATTATTATGATCGGATCCGTTCAGAACGGATCCGATCGAACGCTAGTGTGAAAGTAGCCTTAGAGATGAGGGGTCGGCTCCGCTTGGAGGCAACAACTAAGAAGCTCACTAGGTGGTGCAATACTCATGCATTATTGTCAGGTAGTCAGGATCATGGCAGAACTAATGGTGCATAGTTCCTGCTCATATGACTCGAATTTAATTTGTACTTTAACTGTATGATGTGCTATGTATGTACAAGTCAGTGGCGTACCGCCCATAGAGGCAGACCACGCCACTGCTATGGGGCCCGCGGCACTGGGGGGCCCGTAGCGCAGATAAGGCCCCGCCCACTGATGACGCCCCTCTTTGATGACGCCCCTCTTTTCTCCCCAGGGCCCCCCCCCATGTTTAGCTGAATCGCCTCCCAGAGGCGCGGCTAAGTCCTCAGGTGTTGAGGACTTAGCCGCGCCTCTGGGAGGCGATTCAGCTAAACATGGGGGGGGGGCCCTGGGGAGAAAAGAGGGGCGTCATCAAAGAGGGGCGTTAGTAGTTTTCATATTTAGGCGGGCACGGCACTAATCAGAGGGGCACCGTGGAGAAAGAAAAACGCCCCTCTGGGCTCCAGTCCTTACAGCGTCATTTGCATGTCCTAAGAATCGATTTTTAGAAGAAAGGACAAGACTGACATGGAAAAGAAGAACACAGATGGAAAAAAGGTACTTTATTAAACATGGATCCATGAGTACCTTTTTTCCATCTGTCTTGTTCTTTGGATTGTGAGTCTTGTCATTTCTTCAAAAAATCGATTCTTATGATATGTAAATGACGCTGTAAGGAGCCCAGAGGGGCGTTATTCTTTCTCCACGGTGCCCAGGAACGCCCCTCTGAAGTGCCGTGCCCGGCTAAATTTGAAAACTAATAACGCCTCCAAGTTCATCTAAATCGCCTCCCAAATCCGATCCTCCTCTCGCTGGCATCCCAAATCCCGCGCAGGCGCAGTGCCGGCGATTGCCTGCGCTATGATAAGATGACTGACGGCACTGCGCCTGCGCGGGATTTGGCATGCCGGCGAGAGGAGGATCGGGGTGTTTGCCGCAGAGCGATTTAGATGAACTTGGAGGCGTTATTAGTTTTCAAATTTAGCCGGGCACGGCACTTCAGAGGGGCGTTCCTGGGCACAGTGGAGAAAGAATAACGCCCCTCTGGGCTCCTTACAGCGTCATTTACATATCATAAGAATCGATTTTTTGAAGACATGACAAGACTCACAATCAAAAGAACAAGACAGATGGAAAACAGGTACTCTGTTAAACATGGATTCATGAAAAAAAAATTGGGGGTAAATTGCTAGTGACAGATTTCCTTTAAGGCTACTTTCACACTTGCGTTCAGAGCGGATCCGTCTGGTGTCTGCACAGACGGATCCGCACCTATAATGCAAACGCTTAGATCCGTTCAGAACGGATCCGTTTGCATTAACATGAACAAAAAAAAAAAAAAAAAAAAAATTTTTGTTCATGATAGTGCAAACGGATCCGTTTTGACTTTACATTGAAAGTCAATGGGGCACGGATCCGTTTGAAAATTGAGCCATATTGTGTCAACTTCAAACGGATCCGTCCCTATTGACTTACATTGTAAGTCTGGACGGATCCGTTTGCCTCCGCACGGCCAGGCGGACACCCGAACGCTGCAAGCAGCGTTCAAGTGTCCGCCTGCTGAGCGGAGGACAGACGGAGCCATACTGATGCATTCTGAGCGGATCCGCATCCACTCAAAATGCATTAGGGCTGGACGGATCCGTTCGGTGCCGCTTGTGAGAGCCTTCAAACGGAACTCACAAGCGGAGACCCGAACGCAAGTGTGAAAGTAGCCTAACATGGCACCCCAAATAAGGAGACCTGCAGGCTGCAGCAGATATCCCATGTGACAGGTCACCCCCAGGAAACCCCTAACAGTTTCTGTAGGTCATGTATAAATTTATTTAATGGGGGTGTGGCATGGGAGGAGCAAAGTCAGGAAGTGGGAGGGGCCATGGTGGGTAGTGGGCAGGGTTAAGGGGCCCAATTCAGATTTTTGCTATGGGGCCCAGTGATTCCTATGTACGCCTCTGGTACAAGTGTCATGGAAGGATTATTGTTTTCAGTTTTCCCCTCTCTCTCCTTCCCTCCCTCCCTCCACCCCTTCCTTTCCCTCCCTCCCTGACTTTCCCACCTTTCTGCCCCTCTATTTTCGGTGTTATTACAATCGCTAGACATGCTACAAGACTAGTCTGCATTTAAAGGTATATAGGTAACTAGCATATTGTACTAGCTTATTGTGATGCGGTTACATTATCCATATCTGTTAAGTACGTTGTAAACGATGTATGCTACTCATCAATCTATGTCTATCACTGCGTGATGGTATAGTATGTCATTTTGCCATTTTTCTTAATAAAAAGAAAATTTTCAAAGAATAGAACTACTATAATACTGCCTCCTATGTACAAGAATATTACTACTATAATACTGCTCCTATGTACAAGAATATAACTACTATGATACTGCCTCCTATGTACAAGAATAGAACTACTATAATACTGCTCCTATGTACAAGAATATAACTACTATAATACTGCTCCTATGTACAAGAATATAACTGCTATAATACTGCCTCCTATGTACAGGAATATAACTACTATAATACTGCTCCTATGTACAAGAATATATCTACTATAATACTGCTCCTATGTACAAGAATATAACTACTATAATACTGCCTCCTATGTACAAGAATATAACTACTATAATACTGCTCCTATGTACAAGAATATAACTACTATAATACTGCTCCTATGTAGAAGAATATAACTACTATAATACTGCTCCTATGTACAAGAATATATCTACTATGGGGGGCGGAGTTTGGCCGCTGAGCTGCATGGCTGCTGGTGACTGAGCTCCTCATCCTAACCGGCACAAACCCCCTTATTTAGCATCTTTCAGAAGCTCAAAATGGGCAAAGTGGGGAGAGATCGCCCCAGGGAACCTGCCGACCCACCTGTGCGCCGCTCCAAACAGCCTGACATGGAGCAATTCCTGAGAAAAGCTTCCAAGGGCACCGCTGCAGGGACACCTAAGATGGCGCTGGCTCCTTCTCTTCATTCCGATGCGGATGAATTTTCGGAAGCGGGAAGTATTTTGGATGCTTCCGAGTATAAAAATCGGAAGCGGGGAACGAACCTTTCAAAAGCGATCCTTCACGAAATTCTGGACTCTGCGCTGGCTCCCCTGAAGCAGGACTTGGCTGAAATAAAGACCGATCTCCGATCCATTGGCCAGAGAGTCGCTGCGCTGGAAAACTCGCAAGATGCGATTATTCGCTTCGGTGAGGAAACCTGCTCCACCCTTGGATCGCATAAAGATCTTCTTAACGATGCCCTCCTGCGAATTGAAGATCAGGAAAATCGCAGCCGCAGACGTAATATTCGCATCCGCGGTCTCCCTGAAATATTCGCATCGGAAGTTCTTGAAAAAATCGCCAAAGAAATGTTTGCAAATCTTTTAAATCCAGAAAGAGCAGCAAATATTGTCATTGAACGCATACACCGCGCTCTTCGTCCCAAGCCAAAGGCTTCAGATCCTCCGAGGGATGTTGTCTGCGGTGTCCTCAGTTTTGTGGACACTGCGGCTCTATTGAAAGCCAGTAGAGAGGCGGACCGCCTGGAATATGAAGGCTCGCAGCTGCAGTTCTTTCAGGACTTGGCACCTTCCACGCTGGCAAAGAGACGTATTTTGCGTCCGCTTCTTGAAGTTCTTAAATCCTCCGGGACCCAGTTTCGCTGGCTGTACCCCTTTGGCTTGGCCGTCTTCAAAAACGGAAGGCAGATTACCATACGCACGCCTCAGGACTTATCCGGGGCCTGGGTCCCACTAGGTATAGCTCCGATTGAAATCCCGTCCTGGATGCCGGCGGACCAGGGAGATCCTATACCCTCGCCTCCGACTGCAGACACCTGGTCCCTTGTACCTGCCGGGAAGAAATCCCGACCCATTAAGAGTTCTCAGGCCTCCGCTGCTGCGGGACGCTCTCCTCATCGCTGAAGCCTCTCTGCTAAGATGATCACCATTTTCTGCCGGCCACAGTTCCGGTGTTCTCCTGAAGTGGACCTCCGAAAGTTACATATTTCTCCTGTTATACTGCTCAGGACATGCATCAGAGCCGTCTAGTTTTTTGACAAGGCCTTTCTGGATGTATCCAGGCCTTTGTTTACTTCCCTGAGGACTTCACCTTCCTGAGTGTTACCTACCTCTCCCCTCCCACCCCCTCTGCACAGGGGATTTGTTTGCCGATGTTTCCCTCATTGACTTCCTTGTTACCTGATGGCCTTTTCTTGGCCTCTCCCAGCTCTACGAGACCCCCCGCCTGCTGGATCCCGGCACCAGTCTGTGATGAGAAAGGATCCTCTGGTTCCCAGGCGCTCCGTGGAGCTCTTAGTTCTGCATAATGTGATTATGATTTACTGTTTGCCTTATTGTCTACCTTCTTTTGCCCTCATGTGTTTCCCCTTTTGTGTCCTCTTATCCCATCCTAATGTTCTTTCTTGGTTCGCTCAGATTGCTATGTGCTTTCCTACTGACTTAAAATGGCTTCTCTTATAGTTTCCTCCCTTAATGTCCGGGGCCTGAACGAGCCGTGCAAAAGATCCCAGGTGATTTCCTTACTACTAAAAGACAAAGTCTCAATAGCCTTTTTTCAGGAAACACATTTTCGGGCAGGTAAGATTCCCAATCTTCCTTCCAAAAAGTTCAATCAGTGGTTCCACAGTGCGCAGACCTCCGCTAGCCGGGGTGTCAGTATTGCCATTCACAAGCAAGGACCCTTTGCGGTGGCAGCCTCCTCCTCGGATCCTGATGGCCGGTACTTATTTGTGAAGGGCTCTATAGCAGGCACACCGGTTACACTGGCCAATATTTACGCGGGACAGGTTGCATGGCTAGTTCAGACCCTCTCTGCGCTGGCTGCATTCAAACAGGGTATGGTAATTCTGGGGGGAGATTTTAATGTGACCCTAGACCCACTCCTGGACTCCTCCTCGGGGAAATCGGCTATCACTCATGTCCGTCTTAGACGCCTGAAGGTGGCTCTGCGTAAGCTGGGTGTTATTGACACCTGGCGTACCCTGAACCCCACAGGTCGTGACTACTCGTTCTACTCCCATGCCAAGTCCTCACACCACAGATTAGACTATGTCTTTCTCTCCTCTGAGCATGTCAAACAAATTGTGAACACCCGAATAGGCAACATCACGTTGTCGGACCATGCCCCCGTCTTTCTGACAGTCTCGCTGTCCACTCTCCCTACACGGGAATGGAACTGGCGTCTCAATGAAACCATCATCCAGGACCAGGTGTCATCTGAGAAAATAGCCGCCTCCCTCCAGGAGTTCTTCAGTACTAACACCGCAGGTCCCTCCCCTCCCTCCCCCGCTGTAATCTGGGAAACCCACAAGGCTGTGATCCGTGGAGAGTTTATCGCTCTCGGCTCCCATCTTAAAAAACAAAGAGCCCAGGCCATGTCCACCCTCCTATCCCGTATCGCCACTCTCGAGCTCAGCCATAAGCAATCCCAAGCGTTAAGCCTTGCGGAGGAGCTTTCGGTCGCGCGATCTCAATTAAAAGATATGTTAAACATTACCTTGGCTAAGTTGCTCCTTCGTGCGCGCTTTAAGTCCTACGCACACGGCGACAGAGGGAACAAGCTTATGGCAGCGCTAACTAAACAACAATTTTCTGACTCTTTCATTCCGGCAATCAAAGATGCTGCGGGCAACCATCTTAAATCCACCCCTGATATAGCCAAAGCATTTTGTGCCTTTTATGAAGACCTTTACAACCTCCCGGCCCCTCCTGGATCATCTCCCTGTTCCATCGCGGAGGCCTCGAATAAGTTCCTCTCCTCCCTTCAGCTTCCCTCTATATCGCCGGATCAGTCCTCCCAACTATTAGCTCCCATCTCCGGCCCAGAAGTCCTGAAAGTTCTAGCCACTATCCCCTCCGGTCGTAGTCCTGGCCCTGACGGTTTCTCTTATTATAAAACTTTTAAATCTGTTCTAGCCCCTCAATTTAGCTCCCTATGTAATTATCTCCTGGGTGGTGGCCACCTCCCTCCCCAGTCACTCACAGCCCACATCACCATTATTCATAAGGAGAATAAAGACCCGTTGCAATGTGGCAGCTACCGCCCTATCTCCCTACTAAATACGGACATTAAATGGTGGGCTAAGATCCTGGCTCAACGGATTCAAAAAGTTCTCCCGGATGTTATTCACAAAGAACAAGTTGGCTTTGTCTCTGGCAGACAGGGCAATGAGAATACTGTTCGCCTCCTTCATCTCATGAACTGGGCACGGACTACTTCAACTCCGCTAGCTCTGCTGAGCACTGATGCAGAGAAAGCTTTTGACAGAGTGAGCTGGCAGTATATGTCACTGGCTTTGTCGAAATTTGGCTTTCCTGACCAACTTATTTCAGCTCTTCTCTCTCTGTACTCAGCCCCCTCTGCCAGGGTCAAAGTCAACGGCACTCTTTCACCCGCCTTTGCCATTACTAATGGCACTAGGCAGGGTTGCCCTCTCTCCCCCTCGCTATTCGTGATAGTCAAGGAAACTCTCCTGTGCAAAATCAGGCAAGATCCCGATATTGAAGGTCTCCAGAGAGCCTCCCACACTCACCTCACGGCTGCGTTTGCAGACGACCTCCTTATTATGACCACCAACCCTGAGAAATCCTTCCCCCGGTTGCACTCTATATTTGAAGAATTCGGTTGGGTCTCCAATTTCAAGATCAACTATAGCAAATCCCTTGCCCTGAATGTCACCTGTAAACCCGCTCTTGTTGCGTCGCTTAAACGCTCCACCCCCTTCACTTGGGCCGCTCGGGACATCACATTTTTGGGGATTCACATCTCTGCGAATCTGAATGACCTTTACAGCCTTAATTACACCCCTATGCTTAACTCAATTAAATCCCATCTACAGTCGGTTAAACTTCCCTTCATCTCATGGATAGGCAGGAAGAATTATCAAGACCTTCATTGTTCCCAAACTCCTATACCTGCTGCAGACGTTACCCATATGGCTCCCGCGCTCGTACTTTACAGAGTTGCGTCGGAGATTCTCCCTTTTCCTCTGGACGAACAAACCATCTAGGATAGCTTATTCCACATTGACGAGGGAAAAGAGGTTTGGTGGCTTTGGCCTTCCTGATGTCCACCTGTATTACACTGCCACGCACCTGAATAGGTGCTTCTCTCTTCTTTCCCGAAGCCCCCCAAACCTATGCACAGCTCTAGAGCGAGGCCTAGTTACATATAAGGACTGTCTCGTCCTGTGGGGGGTCCGTAGCTGTACGCCCTCACATTCCTTTGTCTCTCCCATTTGGAAGGGCATGCTCGTTGAATGGGCTAAACTCTATAGATCTAAAGATCTGAGATTCCCAAGCCCCCACCTCCCTTTGCACTTATTACAAAACTTACCGTATTTTTCGCCCCATAAGACGCACTTTTTCTTCCCCCAAAATGGGGGAGAAATGCCCCTGCGTCTTATGGGGCGAATGCGTGCAGTTTTACATCGCTGGCAGCGATGTACGGAGCGGGGGCCGGGGGAGGGACTGGGAGGAGGGGCTGGGGGCTGGCAATAGCGGCGGGGCGGTGCAGTCAGTGTAGTATAGCACCGCCCCGCCGCTCCAGTATACTAATATAAGATGTAATTTTCAAATAATAGTTATTAAACCTGCCCCCTTAGTCCTATTACTAACTTACATCCTAATCGCGGCAGTAGAATTCAGGCCGGGCGGGCGGGCAGGCGGCAGCGTAACTCTTGTCACGTGCCTGCGCCGCCTACTTTATGAATGAAGCAGGCGGCGCAGGCAAGTGACATCAGTAAGAGACGCGCCGGCCGCCCGTCCTGCCTGCCTGCATTCTACAGCAGCGATTCGGATGTAAGGTAGAAATAGGACTGAGGGGGCATGTTTAATAAGTATAAATTGAATATAACATCTTATTTTAGTATGCTGGCGGCGGGGGGGCGGGGGCGATCTGTGGATGGCACAGTTATGGGCTGGGGGGGGTCTGTGGATGGCACAGTTATGGGCTGGCCGGGTCTGTGGATGGCACTGTTATGGGCTGGGGGGGGGTCTGTGGATGGCACATATATAACAGTGCCACCCACAGATCCCCCCCAGCCCATAACAGTGCCATCCACAGACCCCCCCCAGCCCATAACTGTGCCATCCACAGACCCCCCCCCCAGCCCATAACTGTGCCATCCACAGATTCCCCCCCCCTGTAACAATGCCATCCACAGATCCCCCTGTAATAGTGCAAGCCACAGATGCCCCCCATAACAGTGTCCGTCATCCACAGATCCCCCCTAACAGTGTCCGTCATCCACAGATCCCCCCATAACAGTGTCAGTCATCCACAGATCCCCCCATAACAGTGTCCGTCATCCACAGATCCCCCCATAACAGTGTCCGTCATCCACAGATCCCCCCATAACAGTGTCCGTCATCCACAGATCCCCCATAACAGTGTCCGTCATCCACAGATCCCCCATAACAGTGTCCGTCATCCACAGATCCCCCACATAACAGTGTCAGTCATCCACAGATCCCCAGTAATAGTGCCATCCAGAGACCACCATTCGTTCCAAACCCACCAAACACACAGCACACCTTTTGGTTAAAAACATTTTTTTTCTTATTTTCCTCCCCAAAATCCTAGGTGCGTCTTATGGGCCGGTGCGTCTTATAGGGCGAAAAATACGGTAGTTCACCCTGAGACCACTGCCCCTTCAGGTGTTTGGTATCAGTTGTCTAACCACACACTACAGGAAGTTGTATCTACAGCTGGGGACTTGGCATGGGACACGATTCGGGCCTTACCTGAGGTTCAAAAGCAATCCTTCCTGGCTCTTGCTGCCTTTCGCAAAGATATTGCGATTTTGAAACTCCCTCCCTTCTGCACGGAAGAACCCACCTGGCTGGAAAAGAAACTAGATATGCCGATCCCCCCGAAGAATCCCTTGTCAACTCTCTACAAGGAGTTACTCTCTTCCACACCCCCGGTACTATCCTTTCTAGTGGCCTGGGAGAAGGAGCTCTCGTACCGACTCTCAGAACCCGAAAAAGCATTTATCCTCTCCAATTCTCACGGATTCAGTCGTTGTATCAAAATACAGGACAATTCCTTTAAGCTACTTACACGTTAACACAAAACACCTGAATTACTCCATAATCTTAATCACGAAATACCCGATCAGTGCTGGAGGTGTGGAACAGAGAAGGGGTCCCTATCTCACATATGGTGGTCCTGCAGTCTAATCCGTCCCTTCTGGACACAGATTGAGAGCCTAATCGGGCACATTTGCGGCTCCCCTATAAGTTTAGATGCGCAATTAGTCCTGCTTTGGTGCCCCAATATGTCCCTCACCCCTTCTAAGAACAACCTACCAACGTTGCTTCTAACTGCTGCCCGACTGCTGGTCCCTCTGCTGTGGAAGAACGACTCTGCACCTACGCTGCTGATGTGGCAAGAGAAAGTGGATCAGATATGTCGTTTTGAAGAACTGGCTCACTGGGAATCTCACACTCGCCCTCGTTTTCTGGACATATGGAGTCCCTGGAAAGCCTATCGTCACCCGGCGTCTTGAACGACCCTGTCATGATCTGACCGACACCGCCATTATTGTACCTACCACCCCCCCTCCCTCTCCCTTCCTCCCTTCTTGTATGTGATTTCTTTATCCCTGTCCGTTGTCCTGTTTGTCTATATGTGTTTATTTCCCCACTCATTTGTTTGACTATTGTTATATTTGATTGCACTATTCTGATGCCATCTGCGTATGGCGTATGCTGTACTGTGGCACTTTCTAACTATTTGCTGTCTCAATAAAAAGAGATTTGGTTAAGAATATAACAACTATAATACTGCTCCTATGTACAAGAATATAACAACTATAATACTGCTCCTATGTACAAGAATATAACTACTATAATACTGCCTCCTATGTACAAGAATATAACTACTATAATACTGCCTCCTATGTACAAGAATATAACAACTATAATACTGCTCCTATGTACAAGAATATAACTACTATAATACTGCTCCTATGTACAAGAATATAACTACTATAATACTGCCTCCTATGTACAAGAATATAACTACTATAATACTGCTCCTATGTACAAGAATATAACTACTATAATACTGCTCCTATGTACAAGAATATAACTACTATAATACTGCCTCCTATGTACAAGAATATAACTACTATAATACTGCTCCTATGTACAAGAATATATCTACTATAATACTGCTTCTATATACAAGAATATACCTACTATAATACTGCCTCCTATGTACAAGAATATAACTACTATAATACTGCTCCTATGTACAAGAATATAACTACTATAATACTGCTCCTATGTACAAGAATATAACTACTATAATACTGCTCCTATGTACAAGAATATAACTACTATAATACTGCCTCCTATATACAAGAATATAACTACTATAATACTGCCTCCTAGATACAAGAATATAACTACTATAATACTGCTCCTATGTACAAGAATATAACTACTATAATACTGCTCCTATGTACAAGAATATAACTACTATAATACTGCTCCTATGTACAAGAATATAACTACTATAATACTGCTCCTATGTACAAGAATATAACTACTATAATACTGCCTCCTATATACAAGAATATAACTACTATAATACTGCTCCTATGTACAAGAATATAACTACTATAATAATGCTCCCTATGTACAAGAATATAACTACTATAATACTGCCTCCTAGATACAAGAATATAACTACTATAATACTGCTCCTATGTACAAGAATATAACTACTATAATACTGCTCCTATGTACAAGAATATAACTACTATAATACTGCTCCTATGTACAAGAATATAACTACTATAATACTGCTCCTATGTACAAGAATATAACTACTATAATACTGCCTCCTATGTACAAGAATATAACTACTATAATACTGCTCCTATGTACAAGAATATAACTACTATAATACTGCTCCTATGTACAAGAATATAACTACTATAATACTGCCTCCTATGTACAAGAATATAACTACTATAATACTGCTCCTATGTACAAGAATATATCTACTATAATACTGCTTCTATATACAAGAATATACCTACTATAATACTGCCTCCTATGTACAAGAATATAACTACTATAATACTGCTCCTATGTACAAGAATATAACTACTATAATACTGCTCCTATGTACAAGAATTATAACTACTATAATACTGCTCCTATGTACAAGAATATAACTACTATAATACTGCCTCCTATATACAAGAATATAACTACTATAATACTGCCTCCTAGATACAAGAATATAACTACTATAATACTGCTCCTATGTACAAGAATATAACTACTATAATACTGCTCCTATGTACAAGAATATAACTACTATAATACTGCTCCTATGTACAAGAATATAACTACTATAATACTGCTCCTATGTACAAGAATATAACTACTATAATACTGCCTCCTATATACAAGAATATAACTACTATAATACTGCTCCTATGTACAAGAATATAACTACTATAATACTGCTCCCTATGTACAAGAATATAACTACTATAATACTGCCTCCTAGATACAAGAATATAACTACTATAATACTGCTCCTATGTACAAGAATATAACTACTATAATACTGCTCCTATGTACAAGAATATAACTACTATAATACTGCTCCTATGTACAAGAATATAACTACTATAATACTGCTCCTATGTACAAGAATATAACTACTATAATACTGCCTCCTATGTACAAGAATATAACTACTATAATACTGCTCCTATGTACAAGAATATAACTACTATAATACTGCTCCTATGTACAAGAATATAACTACTATAATACTGCCTCCTATATACAAGAATATAACTACTATAATACTGCCTCCTAGATACAAGAATATAACTACTATAATACTGCTCCTATGTACAAGAATATAACTACTATAATACTGCTCCTATGTACAAGAATATAACTACTATAATACTGCTCCTATGTACAAGAATATAACTACTATAATACTGCTCCTATGTACAAGAATATAACTACTATAATACTGCCTCCTATATACAAGAATATAACTACTATAATACTGCTCCTATGTACAAGAATATAACTACTATAATACTGCTCCCTATGTACAAGAATATAACTACTATAATACTGCCTCCTAGATACAAGAATATAACTACTATAATACTGCTCCTATGTACAAGAATATAACTACTATAATACTGCTCCTATGTACAAGAATATAACTACTATAATACTGCTCCTATGTACAAGAATATAACTACTATAATACTGCTCCTATGTACAAGAATATAACTACTATAATACTGCCTCCTATGTACAAGAATATAACTACTATAATACTGCTCCTATGTACAAGAATATAACTACTATAATACTGCTCCTATGTACAAGAATATAACTACTATAATACTGCCTCCTAGATACAAGAATATAACTACTATAATACTGTACAAGAATAGAAAATGGAATAGGTAGAATAATTATATTTCTCTTGAATTCCTCTGCAAAATTGATATTTACTTCTGTTGAGCAGGAACATTTTTATTCAAATTAATATTATTCAGTGGAGCGGTGAGCGTTATTAGATAATAATTATACAATTATGTTTACTTGGAGATAATCTAATTGTTATGCATCTAATGTTTCCTTTCACTTTAATTAAATTACTGTCATCTTGCATTTCCTATCACATCTACACATCTCTCCCCTAATGAAAGACGTCGTCTCATTTCATTTAGTCTTGTTAATTAAATGCTTTTACCAAATAATAATCTACATTGAAATCTCCGGTGTCAGGTGAACTGATTTTCTTCAGAAAAACTATAATTTAGGCAATGGCTTCCCCCAGTAAATAATTCGATTTTTACATATTCATACATATAAAGGACATTTGTACATTAAAGGGAAAGTATCGTTCAACCCTTTGAGATTATTTTCTTTGGGACTTATATCTCATAAAGTTTAGTTTATTGTGTTTGTGGTGTTTTTTATATTTTTTTATTTTATTTACTATACTTTTTAACTCACGATAGGTCATTAAAGTGCATCTGTCAGCAGTTTTGTACCCATGACACTGGCTGACCTGTTCCATGTGCACTTGGCAGCTGAAGGCACCTGTGTTGGTCCCATGTTCATATGTGTCCGCATTGCTGAGAAAGATGATTTAATATATGCAAATGAGCCTCTAGGAGCAACAGGGGCGTTGCCGTTACACCTAGAGGTTCTGCTCTCACTGCAACTGCCGCGCCCTCTGGCTGTCATTGACAGGACCACGCAGTAAAAAACTTGATCACACCAGGTCCTGTCAATCAAAATTCTGAAGGTTTCGGCAGTTGCAGAGAGAGCAGAGCCTCTAGGTGTAACAGCAACGCCCCTGTTGCTCCTGAAAAATTTATGAACGTTGCTTAGCATTCAGTAAAAAGTCAGTAAGTGTGATATTGTTTAAAGTGAAGCTTAATTTACAAGGTGCTCTCAGGGTCCATTCTAGCTTCTGTGCTGCCTGAGGTGAAAATTTAGATGGTGCCTCCCCCCATTCCTATTGCTAAAGTGTATTTGGATGGACATTACATACAGCGCTATGAAGCATACAGGAAAATGTGCCACTACTACATCCAGTAATTTCTCCTCTGATGTAGACTTTATCTTTCCCTATCTTCTCCATTCAGAACAGATGGCCATGACGACTTCTTTCAGCCATATCTCGATGCTAAAGAGCTTGCCACAGGCATCTTAGATTTCTCACTTTTCCATCATTCTCCGCCTCCTGGTGCCCCATTATTGTTACACTGTTCCTACTCCTAATACTGTGACTGCTATGCTCCCCAATGCCCCCAAACTTTATATTGCAAAAATAATCGTGCCATACAGACATTCCCCTCATAATAATAGTGTCCCAACCAATAGTAATACTTCTCTCCCAGAATGCCATTATTAGTAATAGAGCCTCTAGAGCGCCCCCAATAGTAATAATTAGAGATGAGCGAATCGAATCCCACGAAGTGGAATTCGATCCAAATTTCAGGATAAATTCGATTCGCCTAGAAGCCGAATTTCCTCGTGCTTCGAGTCAGCGAATCGATTTATGATGAAATTGTAAAAAAAAAAAAAAAAAAACTTACCGCCTCCATTTGCTTGCGAGGGTCCGCTAGCCTCCATCTTGCTTGAAAATCACGGTCGAAATCCCGTGTGGCGAGAGATTACATCATCAGAGATGACGTTATCTCGCGCCGCATGGGATTCTAGCCGAGATCTTCAAGCAAGATGGCGGCAGCCGACCCCTCGCGAGCAAATGGAGGCGGTAAGTTTGATGTAATTGTTTTTTTTATTGTTAATTTTACACAGTTTTTAAACTGAGATGCCGCGATCATGTATGAACGTGGCATCTGAGGGTTACGATGACAGGGGCGGCGCTATTGTAGCTCCCTGTCATTGCACCTGCTACTTACAAAACAATGCGCTTCGTGACGAAGTAATTCGTCACAAAGCAAAAAAAAAATATTATTCGCCGAAGCAGCCGAATCAAGTTTTGCATAAATTCGCTAATTTCTAGTAATAATGCTAGCCAAGAATGCCAACATTAGTAGCAATGCCCTCCATACTATGTCCAATAATAATGCCCCCACAGTATCCTCAGTAGCACTAATGCCCCCAGTAGAAATAGGACACCCCTTTAGGGCCTCAGTAGTAATAAGGCAGATCTATAAGGCACCCCTATTGAGCTCACAGCAGTAATAAAGCCCCCAATAGTGCCCCCAGTTTGGGTAATAGCCCCAGTAGTTAAAATTCCCCCTGTTTAGTGCCCCAGTATTTATAATTCCCGGCGGCACAGTGTAATGGACTGGTATCTTTCTTGTAGGAAGGGGGGGGGGGGGGCGGCAGGTCACTATTTGATATACACTGCTCAAAAAATAAAGGGAACACTAAAATACCACATCCTAGATCACAATGAATGAAATATTCCAGTTGCAAATCTTTATTTATTACATAGTGGAATCCGTTGAGAACAATAAAACATAAAAATGATCAATGTAAATCAAAATTAATATCTCATGGAGGTCTGGATTTGGAATGATACTCAAAATCAAAGTGGAAAATCAAATTTCAGGCTGATCCAACTTCAGTGGAAATGCCTCAAGACAAGGAAATGAGGCTCCGTAGTGTGTGTGGCCTCCACGTGCCTGTATGACCTCCCTACAACGCCTGGGCATGCTCCTGATCAGGTGGCGGATGTTCTCCTGAGGGATCTCCTGGATTAAAGCATCAGTCAACTTCTGGACAGTCTGTGGAGCAACGCAGCGTTGGTGGATGGAACGAGACATGATGTCCCAGATGTGATCGATTGAATTCAGGTATGGGGAACGTACAGGCCAGTCCATAGCATCAATGCCTTCATCATGCAGGAACTACTGACACTTCAGCCAAATGAAGCATAGCATTGTCATGCATCAGAGGGAACCCAGGGCCCACTGCACCTGCTTATGGTCTCACAATGGGTTTGAGGATCTCATCACTGTACCTAATGGCAGTCAGGGTACGTCTGACTAGCACATGGAGGGCTGTGCAGCTCTCCAAAGAAATGCCTCCTCACACCATTACTGACCCACTGCCAGCAGGTCATGCTAGAGGATGTTGCAGGCAGCAGAACGCTCTCCGCAGTGTCTCCAGACTCTGTCACGTCTGTCACATGTGTTCAGTGCGAACCTGCTCTCAAGAGCACAGGGCGCCAATGTAAAATCTGCCAATCTTGGTGTTCTATCGCTTTGCATGGTGTTGGGCTGTAAGCCCAACACCGACTTATGGACATCGGACCCTCATGGAGTCTGTTTCTGATAGTTTGAGCAAACACATGGCTATTAGTGGCCTGCTGGAGGTCATTTTGCAGGGCTCTGGCCCTGACACTCTGTGCACAAAGGAGGAGGTAGTAGTCCTGCTGCTGGGTTGTTGCCTTCCTACAGCTCTCGACACGTCTCCTGGTGTACTGGCCTGTCCCCTGGTATCTGCTTCATGCTCTGGACACTGTGCCGACAGACACAGCTAACCTTCTTGCCACAGCTTGCATTGATGTGCCATTCTGGATGAGCTGCAGTACCTGAGGAACTTCTGTGGGTTGTAGACACCGACTCATGCTACCTCAAGGGATGAGAGCAATGACAAAATGCTAAAGTGACCAAAATAACTGCCAAAAAGGATGAGAACAGAGAAATGGTCTGTGGTCACCACCTGCAGAACCTATCCTTTGTAAGGGTTGTCTTGCTAATTGCCTGTTGTCTGTTCAATTTGCACAATAGCAGGAGAAATTGATTCACATTCAGTGCTGCTTCACAACTGGACAGGTTGATTTCACAGAAGTGTGATTGACTTGGAGTTACATTGTGTTGTTTAAAGGGGTACTCCCATGACTAATGACTAATCAATGAAAATCAGATAGTGCATGACAATCTCTGTCTAACAAAGCTAGAACCAGCCCTGTACCTCACATGGATCCAGAGATCTCCCTATAGTCCTATTCATTGCTCTGCTAGATTTTTAACAAGCTGACAGCTCAAGGGGTGTGTCTTTTATGCTGCAGCTAAGGGATGAAAGATGAAACTGAGCATGTGCGGCCATCTCAGTGAGCAGGTCAAAGAAATAAAAAAAAAAACTAACAGCAGGTGGCGCTATACAGATACACTTTATTGAATAACTCTGTGGCTAGGCTAATTTTGTAATTACATGCAATTAAAAAAGTATTCAGATCCAGGTGCTGGTTTGAAAACTGTAAAATACTTTTTGTGGGACAACCCCTTTAAGTGTTCCCTTTATTTTTTTCAGCAGTTGTATCTACAGTTTCAGTTGCATATTGTCCCCAATCAGGCGGCATTTGACCTTCAGCAACCAGGCCCTTAATTTATCTAGAGCAGGGTGCGCCTAGGAACAGATACACAGTCTGTAACCATTTCGAGCCTTGCCATGTGGCCCCTGATTTAGACCTACGCTTACCAAACATCGAGGCTTTCGAGACCCCCTAATGGAGAACTACAATGAAGACCTTCACTTTTACCAGAGTCTCTCTTTAACCCCTTCCCGACATGTGACGTACTATTACGTGATGGAAGTCAGTGACTTCCCGCATTTTGACGTAATAGTAAGTCATGGTGATCTGGCGCGCACCGGAGCGTTGCGCGCCCGATCACTGCAGGGGTCCAGCAGGCCCCAGCACTGACCGTGACATAGAGGGAGTTTTCTGCGGGTGAGGGAGCCCATCGAGTCTCCGCACTGCTGTGGCAGGGACCCGATGGGTGACAAGGCAGCCCGATGCCGTGCAGAGGCTGCCCAATGCTTTGCACGGCATCGGGACCTGCCTTCTACGGCTGCCAAGGAGATCCAGCCTCAGGCCCGGTCTCCTAGGCAACCTGTTACTGTATTAGTGTGTAATACACTAACAGGCAATGCATTACAATACAGATATATTGTAATGCATTGCAGAGGGGATCAGACCACCATAAGTTGAAGTCCCAGAGTGGGACAGAAATAAAGTTTAAAACAAAAGTAAAAAAAATAAAGTTTTATGTAAAAAAAAAAAAAAAGAAAAAAACGCTCCTTTCCCCAGATTTAATAAAAAATAGAAAAAAAAGGAAAAACACACATATTAGGTATCGCAGCGTCCGTAACATCCAGCTCTATAAAAATATCACATGACCTAACCCCTCAGGTGAACACCGTAAAAAAATTAAAATAAAAACTGTCTAGCAATCAAAAAGGTGTATGTCCCCCAAAAATAGTACCAATAAAACCATCACCTCATCCAGCAAAAAATGAGATCCTACCTAAGACAATTGGTCAAAAAATAAAAAAGCTATGGCTCTCAGACTATGGAGACACTAAAACATAATTTTTTGGTTTCAAAAATGCTATTATTGTGTAAAACTTAAGTATACATATTAGGTATTGCCACGTCCGTAGCTATCTGCTCTATAAAAATATCATGTGACCTAACCCCTCAGGTGAACGCTGTAAAAATAAATAAATAAAAACTGCCAAAATTAACAATCTTTTGGTCACCTTGCCCTATAAAGTGTAGAAATGAATGATCAAAAAATCATATGTACCCAAAAATGGTACCAATAAAACTGGCACCTTATCCCCTAGTTTCCAAAATAGGGTCACTTTTTGGGAGTTTCTACTGTAAGGGTGGGCTATCAGGGGGGCTAAAAACCAGTCCAGCAAAATCTGCCTTCTAAAAACCATGTGGCGTTCCTTTTCTTCTGCACCCTGCCGTGTGCCCTTACATGAGTTTACGACCACATGTGGGGTGTTTCTGTAAACCGCAGAATCAGGGTAATAAATATAAAGTTTTTTTTGGCTGGTAACCCTTGATGTGTTAAAGAAAAAAAGAGATTAAAATGGGAAATCTGCTAAAAAAAGTGAAATTTAGAAATTTAATTTCCATTTTCCTTTAAAGAGGTATTCTATTTTAGACAATGGGGGCATATTGCTAGGATATTCCCCCATTGTCTGATAGGTGTGGGTCCCACGGCTGGGACCCACACCTACAACGAAAACTAAGCATGGAGCACTGTGGCTGGAGGACCCCGGAGAAACCTAGTGATATGCCCCCATTGTCTGAGATGGTAAAACCCCTTTAATTCTTGTGGAACACCTAAAGGGTTAACAAAGTTTGTAAAATCAGTTTTGAGTAACTTAAAGGGTGTAGTTTTTACAATGGGGTCATTTGTGGGGGGTTTCTACTATGTAAGCCTCACAAAGTAACTTCAGACCTGAAATGGTACTTAAAAAGTGGGTTTTAGACTTCCGGTTCCGGCGCCAGCATGAGCGGCAGCGTGTAGTAGCAGCTCCGTGCCAGAAGCAAGTTTTCTACTGCTCCCTTCAGTTATCTAGCTGCAGGATCGTGACTGTAGCTGGACGCACACACGCGGATTACAGACCTGCGGTCTATGGACCGGTACCTGATTCCTATGGGGAGCAAAGCAAAGAAAAATCCGGCGAAAGCTGACAAGCAAGCCGCTGAATCCAAGATGGCGGCCCCGCCGGAGGAAGGCGGGAGGGAACAGCCTCCGGAGCTCCTACCAGGAAACCAGGGGGATCTAGCGAATGAAGCTGGGGGGACATTCATCGACTATAAGCATCTAGCGCTGGAGGTCGCCTCCCGCATATTACCGGACCTCCAAGAAGCCCTTTCCTCCACCGTGGCTCAGTCCTTAGGGACCTTACAGGCTGAGGTCAAGCAACACTCGGCGCGCTTGGAGGAGTTGGAAACCAGGCTGGGGGCGGTGGAAACCGATAATACAATCATAAAAAACCACCTGACCCAACTAGTGGATGAAAACGCTAGGCTGTGGGCTAAGATTGACGACCTGGAGAACAGGTCGAGACGGAGCAACCTGCGCTTGGTGGGAGTACCGGAGCATGTACCAGCAAAAGACCTCATATCCCTATGTGAGCGGGAATTGCCCAGAGCCTTGGGACTTACAGCCTGCTACAAGGTGGAAAGAGCACACAGAGTGGGAAGAGAGGTTCCCCCCGAGGCATCGGCAAGATCACCTAAATCGCAGGCGCGCTCAGACCGCAGTGCAAGACCCAGGCAGGTCATAGTTAAATACCTTGACTATTCAGATAAAGCAGCCCTGCTAAGAGCTTACAAGCAGCAAAAGAATGGAGTATCGCTCAGAGGGCAGCGCATTTTGGTGTTTGGGGACTTCTCGGCTGAAGTCACGAAAAGAAGGAAAATATTCTCCCCGATTTGCACAGCCCTCTATAAGAGGCAAATTAGATTTGCTCTATTGTACCCGGCCATTTTAAGAGTGACTTTGCCCGACGGCACAACGGCCACCTTTGATAACCCGGAGGAGGCGAGGGTTCATCTCGAGGATTCTTTATCGGAGAGACGTCTATTACCTGCTCTAGAATATCCGGAGGTTCCTGCTTCTCCAAAACCCCACAGACCACCTAGGAGGGTGGCACCGGGAAAAGAACTGCTTCCTCTCCGTCACAGCGAGATCCCAGGCAGTTCAGGCGGAGAAAATCAAGATTGGGATCTGACTGCAGACTGAGAGACTGTAGATACCTCGTTTGCCGGCTCTCAACGTTCCTGAGCTTTCCAACTGACGCCTAATCGACCATGCACTTTTCAGGTCGTCAGGACCGTGTGTCTCATTGGGAAACCGCTGGAGAACTGTAAGTCACTGTTCATGCGCATGTTGCGTTTTTGACATACATCGGTGGAGACTCTATGCGAAGACGAGGCCTTCCCAGAGGACATGATGCAAGGGTATCGCATCGGCACATAGTAGTTCCCGCCGGGGGGAGTAGGGGAGCGGGAAATATGTGATATGCAGAATATGTCCTTCCTTTCTCCCTCTTTACCTTACCTGGTTACCATTCCCGATATCACTATCACTGTTTTCCTTTTCCATGGTCAGCTTGAACCTAAGATATTAATGTATAGAACTTGCTTCTAGGCTATTATGCTTGATCATATACTGATTCCATGCTAACTGCTATGCTGGAAAAAAGTGGAGTCAGAATATGTGCGATAATGTTCTTTGTTTTTACTGTATGGGATGATTTCATCTTAGACAGCTTGTTCGAGTTTGGGGTTTTAGTATGGGGTAAGGGGGGGAGGGATGGTGTCCACTACGGATCCGTGAGTGCCCACAATGTACACGTAGATCCGCTTCCTAATGGCTAACAGCCTCAAAATTGTATCCTGGAATGTAAAAGGGTTGAGATCACCGGGCAAACGTATGATGGTTTTGAGGCACCTCAAGAGATTAAGGGCTGATATAGCGCTACTACAGGAAACGCATCTGACTGCTCAGGATTTTTTTCGTATGAGGAAGTTATGGGTGGGGGAGATATTTGGGTCAGAGGCCAAAGAGAAAAAAGCTGGCGTCCTCACCCTAATAAAAAAAGGTTTACCCTATACCGTTTTAGATCACGTGCATGATGAGAAGGGGCGAGTGTCTCACCTACATCTTACGTCAGTGAAAGGAGACTTAAGTATCTATAATGTCTATGGGCCGAACGATTCGGATGCACCTTTTTTTAATGAGTTGAGTCAGCAAATATCAAGGGACCCTGTAGCTTTTAGGATAGTAGGTGGGGATATGAACGAAGTGGTTAATCAAGTTGAGGACAGGAGGAGAGATTTAAAATCGCCTAATAGGAAAGGAGGGGAGGTAGCAAACTTAGCGCGACTCCTGGATGATGCAAATTTAGTGGATATCTGGCGGTTTGTCCACCCAGAAGGAAGGGACTTTACCTTTTTCTCTGCAGCCCATGGATCTTGGTCCCGTATCGATTATATCCTAGCTGACAGAGAATCCCTGGGGCGTTTCACAGAACCAAAAATTGAGGACATGGTGATTTCTGATCATGCTCCTGTTTCGGTCATGTTCAGGGATGAAATTCCGAGGGGATCTGACTTTTTGTGGAGGTTCCCAGCATATCTCACCAAGGATGAGAATTTCTGTGACATGCTCCACGGATGGTGGCTGGAATATCAGCAGGACAATAGAGATACCTCAGACCCTCAGTTGCTATGGGACGCAGGGAAGGCGGTACTCAGGGGACAAATCATGGCGTACATGTATAGGAAAAAACGCACAACTAAGTTAAAACTGGTGCAATTTAGTGACGAGTTGAGAGCGGCGTACTCAGCTTTTCAAAATAACCCCAACCCACTTTCACAACAAAACTGGCGCCAGGCGAAGCAGACGTATGAGTCATGGCTTCTTCAATGGGAACAGCTAGTGCAATCTAAATGGGAGGCACACTTATTTAGATACGGAAATAAAGCAGGGAAGCTTCTAGCTCGACTTACTATGGGGCAGAGGACACAGACTCTCATTCATAATCTTCGGGACAAAACTGGTAAAATATGTTCTCACCCCAAAGAAATAAATGGGATTCTGCAGGAGTTCTATACCGCACTATATGATACTCCGGGCAGTCAAAATGGGGGAGTCCAGGAATGGTTAGGGGATGTCAGACTTGCCAAAATAACAGAGGAAGACAGATCCATGCTCAACTCTCCTATAACAACAGAAGAGGTACTACAAACGATTAATTCTCTTTCCTTGGGGAAGGCACCAGGCCCAGATGGGTTCACGGGTGAATTCTATCGTATTTTAGCCCCCGACGTAGCCCCCATTCTATCAAGGATTTACACCGGATATATGCAGGGTAGAACTATGCCGTCATATACGAACACGGCCCATATCAAGGTTCTGCCAAAACCAGGCAAAGATCCCGTCCTGGCTTCCTCATACCGTCCAATATCGCTCATTAATGTGGACTTAAAGTTAGCATCAAAGATCCTGGCAGACAGGTTAGCGTCTATACTCCCTAAATTAATCTCCCCGAGCCAAGTAGGTTTTGTCCAAGGTAGGGCTGGGGTCACCAATATCCGCAAGGTGTTGGGGGTCCTAGACGAGATAAAAATGAACCCAGGTGCGCATCCATCCCCAGCAATGGTGGCAATAGACGCTGAAAAAGCTTTTGATAACGTTGACTGGGGATGGATGGGCGGTGTGTTGGAGAATATGGGAATAACGGGCCCGTTTCGCCAATACCTAACGGCCCTATATACTGACCCGAAGGCCAGAGTACATACTACGGGATTTGTGTCTCCTCCCTTCGCTTTGCGAAAGGGTACCAGGCAGGGATGCCCGTTATCCCCTCTTTTATTCAACCTGGCTATTGAGCCGCTTTCCCGTAAGCTGGCCCAGAGCGGTGATATTGAGGGGATAAAGATCGGCAATGTCACCGTAAAACATGCTCTTTTCGCGGACGATCTCTTACTATTCTTAGAAAACCCTAAGAGGGACCTGAGACGTGTTTTCCAGCTCCTGGAAGACTTTGGAACAGCCTCAGGCTATAAGGCCAACCCCAACAAGTCTGAACTTCTCTTATTACATAACAGTCCCCAAAACATTGCCTCCCTTCAGCTAGATGTACCTATCCATGTAGCAAATACGTCAATAAAATACCTGGGGATACATATAGGAAGGCGTCCAGAATCCCTGTATCATTTGAACTATCCCCCTCTTATAAAATCTATTCTGTCGGACTTAGACAGATGGAAAAATCTCCCGCTGTCGTTGGGGGGGAGGTGTCAGCTACTGAAAATGATTAGCATCCCGAAGTTACTCTATCACTTGCAGAATATTCCCCTATTGCTCAAACATCTAGACATTACTAAATTGGAATCAGCATTCCGTTCCTTCTTATGGGGGGGGAAGAGGCCAAGAATTGCCCTGCGCAAGCTCCAACTACCTAAACAAAAAGGCGGGCTGTCATTTCCATGCCTGCGGCTATATAATCTGGCAGGTTTGCTGAGACACTGTATCGATTGGCTATATGATACCAGCTTCTACTCTAACTACAGGTTGGAATCTCAACTGGTTAGGCCATGGACTTTGGGGGCATTGTTGCATGCTAGGTTGGCTGACATTCCTCCCCTAATTAAAAGCAGCCTTATGGTCCGGGATACGATGGCCACCTGGAAGGAGGTTTGCAAAATCCTCAAAGTACCCTTTTTGCTCTCCAAGCTCATGCCCATCTGGGGGCACCCAGAATTCCCGGCGGGAATCGAATCTAAGCATTTCAGAGATTGGAGAGCAAAGGGAATGAAAAGAGCGGGGGATTTTTGGAATGGTCCGGGAGGGCGATTTAGTTCCTTCACGGAAATTAAGGATAGGTATGGGCTCACTCATTCCCACCATGCGTTTGCGTACATGCAAATCGTGAGCTTCCTTAAACATAGGTCCCAAACTCCAGCAGTAATAATGCACACTAATGTTTTGGATAGGCTATTAGGTCAGGGAAGAGTTAAAAAATCCCTATCGAACCTGTATTTGGAACTCAGGGAAATCAAACAGAAACCATTATCAGACACTGTTTTCGTACACTGGAAGAAGGAATTTCCTCTTTTGACAACGGAACACACTATCACCTCAGGATTGGAAAAGGTTAGGAAAACGGTTTGGAACGAAGGTTGGAGAGAAACTCACTTCAGGATATTACATAAAGCCATCTATGGCTTCCACTGGGTTAGGGAGAATTCTGACCAGTCTAGGATCATTGCCTGCCCAAAATGCCACCTTAGGGGGTCGGACATGGTCCATGGTCTCTGGTCCTGTCCTGACTCCGTGCGCTTCTGGAAGATGGTTAAATATCATATCAAGGCACATCTGAAAATATCGATTCCGATTACTCCAGAACTTATCATTTTTCACTCATCTACCGAAAGTACCCTTTCTTCTCCAATAATACATATTGCAATTCTGGCAGCCAAGCGCTGTCTTCTGAGAAACTGGCTACAGCCTCGAGTTCCGACGGCTTCAGAAATTTTCACACAGATCAAGAGGTGCTTTGAAATGGAAAGATTGGAGGTAGAACAAACTGGAGGGTCACTGGTCAAAGGGTTCTTCAAAAAATGGGGGACATTTATGTCGACGGTATACTCAGACCAAGAATTGAAAATACTTATGAAGCCCTTTGTAAACTCGGAGTGGTACTTAAAAAGTAAAATAGCGGGATCCTTGGGGAGGTTGTTGGTTAATTAGAATTATGACCACACTTGCGGAGAGGGAGGGACACCATATTGTCTTGTTGTGTTCTGTTTGAAGGGGAGGGGAGGGGGGGGGGGGAAAGCTGAAAAATCGAGAGATCCTGTAATTTTTAGCTGTAAGTGTACCATGTTACAATGTCTGTGACAGTATTGATTATGTATCTGAATTCATTGTATATGTATTCACTACTGACTTTGGATTCTCTAATAAAAATTTATATTTCAAAAAAAAAAAGTGGGTTTTAGAAATTTTCCTAAAAATTTTAAGAATTGTTAAGTAATAAATATTTTATGAGGTATCACTTTCTGTTTTAAAAGCCGAGAAATAAAAAATTTTGAAAATTGCAAATTTTTTAAATTTTAGGGTAAATTTGGGATTTTTTCATAAATAAAGGTGAAATACAGTACAGACCAAAAGTTTGGACACACCTTCTCATTCAAAGAGTTTTCTTTATTTTCATGAAAATTGTAGATTCACACTTAAGGCATCAAAACTATGAATTAACACATGTGGAATTATATACATAACAAAAAAGTGTAAAACAACTGAAAAATAGGTTCTTCAAAGTAGCCACCTTTTGCTTTGATTACTGCTTTGCACACTCTTGGCATTCTCTTGATGAGCTTCAAGAGGTAGTCACCTGAAATGGTCTTCCAACAGTCTTGAAGGAATTCCCAGAGATGCTTAGCACTTGTTGGCCCCTTTTCCTTCACTCTGCGGTCCAGCTCACCCCAAACCATCTCGATTGGGTTCAGGTCCGGTGACTGTGTAGGCCAGGTCATCTGACGCAGCACCCCATCACTCTCCTTCATGGTCAAATAGCCCTTACACAGCCTGGAGGTGTGTTTGGGGTCATTGTCCTGTTGAAAAATAAATGATGGTCCAACTAAACGCAAACCGGATGGAATAGCATGCCGCTGCAAGATGCTGTGGTAGCCATGCTGGTTCAGTATGCCTTCAATTTTGAATAAATCCCCAACAGTGTCACCAGCAAAGAACCCCCACACCATCACACCTCCTCCTCCATGCTTCACGGTGGGAACCAGGCATGTAGAGTCCATCCGTTCACCTTTTCTGCGTCGCACAAAGACACAGTGGTTGGAACCAAAGATCTCAAATTTGGACTCATCAGACCAAAGCACAGATTTCCACTGGTCTAATGTCCATTCCTTGTGTTCTTTAGCCCAAACAAGTCTCTTCTGCTTGTTGCCTGTCCTTAGCAGTGGTTTCCTAGCAGATATTCTACCATGAAGGCCTGATTCACGCAGTCTCCTCTTAACAGTTGTTCTAGAGATGTGTCTGCTGCTAGAACTCTGTGTGGCATTGACCTGGTCTCTAATCTGAGCTGCTGTTAACCTGCGATTTCTGAGGCTGGTGACTCGGATGAACTTATCCTCCGCAGCAGATGTGACTCTTGGTCTTCCTTTCCTGGGGCGGTCTGCATGTGAGCCAGTTTCTTTGTAGCGCTTGATGGTTTTTGTGACTGCACTTGGGGACACTTTCAAAGTTTTCCCAATTTTTCGGACTGACTGACCTTCATTTCTTAAAGTAATGATGGCCACTCGTTTTTCTTTACTTTTTTCTTGCCATAATACAAATTCTAACAGTCTATTCAGTAGGACTATCAGCTGTGTATCCACCTGACTTCTCCACCACACAACTGATGGTCCCAACCCCATTTATAAGGCAAGAAATCCCACTTATTAAACCTGACAGGGCACACCTGTGAAGTGAAGACCATTTCAGGTGACTACCTCTTGAAGTTCATCAAGAGAATGCCAAGAGTGTGCAAAGCAGTAATCAAAGCAAATGGTGGCTACTTTGAAGAACCTATTTTTCAGTTGTTTTACACTTTTTTGTTATGTATATAATTCCACATGTGTTAATTCATAGTTTTGATGCCTTCAGTGTGAATCTACAATTTTCATAGTCATGAAAATAAAGAAAACTCTTTGAATGAGAAGGTGTGTCCAAAATTTTGGTCTGTACTGTATATTGACTCAAATTTATGACTATCATGAAGTACAATGTATCACGAGAAACCAATCTCAGAATGGCTTGAATAAATAATAGTGTTCCAAAGCTATTACCACATAAAGTGACACTAGTCAGATTTGCAAAAAATGACCTGGGCAGAAGGGCGAAAACTGGCCCGGGTTAGAAGGGGTTAAAAAGACAAGGACCTGGTGGATAATTGGAGTTCTATTTCTTCGTTTCTATTATTCCGCACCTGCCGAGCACATGATGACGTTCTGGGTCAGTGCTCCACAGAAATAATTGGCCCGATCTTTTCTTCTCTCGCTCTCCCTTTATCTGTGACTTTTCTCTCGTCATCAAAGCTCCTCTACGAGAAACATTCCTTTATCGTATCCCCCAAGAACAAATAATTTCTCTGCAATTATTTCCGGCCAATATGAAGACTCGTTATTGCTTCTTAAAGCGACACAAGGTATTTTATTCCGATTTACGCACTGGCCCGCCATGCTAATTAAAATGATGATAAAACCTCCAAATGCCACCTAAGATATACCACGTATGGGGAAATTAAATGGATGGGCTCGCTCTAGTCTGTCTGTGAGCCATAAATTAATTACTAAAGCCTGACACGTTTATTAAACAGGCGCTCCTTTGTGGGTGGCGGTTTAGCCATCAGATGAATGAATATTTCATGACGCCACTTCCACAAGGGAAAAAAAAAAATTTCAAAATGAAATAGATGAGAGTAATAAAAGAGCAGATACCGTGTGCCTCATGCAGGGCTGGACTTACACTGTGAGAGCAGCACCATACGATGACCAAATACCGCATAAATAAGAGTGCTACACACTGCGGCTGCCAGCACTATGTACTGTAGGAATAATACTGTACAGCGCCCTCAGGTGGGCGCTATTTAACACCATTCAAGGGCATCTGTCAGCAGATTTGTCCCTATGACACTGGCTGACCTGTTACATGTGCGCTCGGCAGCTGAAGGTGTCCGTGTTGGTCCCATGTTCATATGTGCCCGCATTGCTGAGAAGTTTTAATATATGCAAATGAGCCTCTAGGAGCAATGGGGGCGTTGCCGTTACACCTAGAGACTCAGCTCTTTCTGCAACTGACACGCCCTCTGCACTTCGATTGACAGGGCTAAGATTGATGACATTTTCACTGCCAAAGTGCAGAGGACGCGGCAGTTGCAGAGAGAGCAGAGCCTCTAGGTGTAACGTCAACGCCCCCATTGCTCCTAGAGGCTCATTTGCATATATTAACCCCTTAGTGACTAATGACATACTGTGTACGTCATGATGTGCTGTTAGTTACCGCATCATGACGCGCACAGTACGTCATGAGATTAAAAATGTAACCGTAAGTATACTTGCGGTGACACCGGCAGCTAAACGGGTGCTACCCGGCAGGGGACCAATCAGCGTGACCCCTGCCTTTGGATCGCAAGCCTTCTAACGTCCTAAAAAAATAAAATGACATTTACAAAATGATGACAACATAAAGCGGTCATATGGGGAATGTTAAGTAATAAATATTTTATGAGGTATCACGTTTTAAAAGCATAAAAGCAGAGAAATTGAAATTTTGAAAATTGCTAATTTTTCTAAATATTTGGTAAATTTGGGATTTTTTCATACATAAAGGTGAAATATATTTATGACTATAATGAAGTACAATGTGTCAGGAGAAAACAGTCTCTGAATGGCTTGGATAAGTAAAAGCGCTCCAAAGTTATTACCACATAAAGTGACACATGTCAGATTTTCAAAAATAAGCCTGGTCACGAAGGTGCAAAATGGCCCGGTCATTAAGGGGTTAAAACATCATTTTGGCACATATGAACATGGGACCAACACAGATGCCTTCAGCTGCCGAGCGCACATGTAACAGGTCAGCCAGTGTCCTAGGTACAAATCTGGTGACAGATGCCCTTTAAGAAATGTAAATCTGCAGGCATCATAAGTTGCTGCATACAGAATTCTTCAGGCCTAAAAATATGAAATGCGCATTATTCCTTACGTGTTCGGTGTCCATGGATAGAGACGTAACTGCTATCCTTTATTGGAGCTCAGTTAGGCTGTTATGGGTGTGTCTGAGGAAAAGCTTCCAATAACAACCAGCGGAACTGTACAGGATGAGTGATGTATGCATACTTACCAATGTTTAGGTTGGTAAAATTGGGGCATCCAAAACCCTGCCCCTGAAAATGACCCAACTCCGTCCACTTATGGGTGGGGTTATCATTAGCCCAATCTATTTTTGCCCTGGGACAGCCTGAGTTTGCTGGAACGGTCTCTGAAACGAAGGGACAGTCCATGCAAATTCAAAACAGTTGGCAACTATGTGTCTGGACACCATGATTCCACCAGCAGAATAGTGAGTGCAGCTCTGGAGTATAATACAGGATGTAACTCAGGATCAGTACAGGATAAGTAATGTAATGTATGTACACAGTGACTGCACCAGCAGAATAGTGAGTGCAGCTCTGGAGTATAATACAGGATGTAACTCAGGATCAGTACAGGATAAGTAATGTAATGTATGTACACAGTGACTCTTCCAGCAAAATAGTGAGTGCAGCTCTGGAGTATAATACAGGATGTAACTCAGGATCAGTACAGGATAAGTAATGTAGGTACACAGTGATTCCACCAGCAGAATAGTGAGTGCAGCTCTGGAGTATAATGCAGGATGTAACTCAGGATCAGTACAGGATAAGTAATGTAGGTACACAGTGATTCCACCAGCAGTATAGTGAGTATAGCTCTGGAGTATAAAACCGGCTAAAGTTTAGAGTGATTTAAACGATAGGTAATGTAATGTTTTTACAAAGTGACTCAAATACTCTAATTCGTGGAAAAGCTGCAATTCCTTGATTTTCTGTATAATGGGACCTAATTATAAATGCTAAGCTTTTCTAAGGTCCTCTTAGGATTTTCCCACAGTATAATCAGACCATTTAGATTATGCTGCCTGCTAAATCAGCTGGATAAATATAACTACTTAAGCATGGAAAATTAATGGATATTGCTTCTAAGACGTTATCTTAAGAGGTTCTTGAAAATTTCAACTACCTTTTGAACATGTCATCAAGAATAATGCCATTAATGCGAACATAAGAGCTCATTATGAGAGATACAGCCACATAAATTCCCAGAAAACTGTTACCACAGTCATTTTTACTGGAGTCCTCGAAATAGAAAATGTTACTTAACAGTTGGAAACTTTTCCTTAAATAATCGCTAACTTTTCACACAACTTTACATAAATCAGTAGTACAAGCCGACCACAAGAAACTTTGTAATATGTTTTATCACTGAAGAATGTCTAGTTCTCATGTTATTAGCTGTGTATCTCTCCCTCCTTGCTAATTGATTTTCTGTTTGAAATATAATTTCAATCCCTCTGGGGAAGGACTAGTTCTGCTAAAGGATCATGTTATACATGTCATTACAAGTCTATGGAGAGGGGAAGGCGAGGAGTGAGCAGGAGTGAGAATGGACTGATAGAGTGAGAAAGTAAAGAGACTCCACATCTACACAGGAAGTTTATATCTAATCAGAAGTGCTAAATTCACAACCATACAGGTGAGTACTTCTCTATAATGTCCTCCATAATCCTGGGGCAAAATTCTGCGTAACTAAGAGAACGTTAGGAAGCAGATTCTCCTCTACTTTCTGCAGTGGATGGGAGCTAGTCTCTGCTCACTAACTCTGGGTGAACTGTAAACTAGACATTTATTATGCACACAGAAAAACTGCTAAAAATGCCAGATACAAGTCATATAGTGGTCAGAAATAGTGTTATTCTTATGTACAGTACTTACACTGCAGTATTGATCAATGCAGATGTTGTTGAAAAATATATTGTAAGGGTATTTTAAGTATTGATTGGATCTTTCCCCTTCAATTCTGTCTCTTTTATATTACTTTTAATATTCCGTCTAATAACGTTTAACTTGTAATGTAGTTGGTTAGAGAAGTACCGATCCCCCATTGTGCCGATAAGACACATTCCTAAGTGATCTCAGAGACATGCATGATGTAAACTAGAGAATAACTCTAGGTAGGATGTAAGTATTAATTTGCCCTATCTATTGTACACCCTGGGGTGTCGGTCATATGTTATAACAGCCATGTGTTATAGCATGACCAACGGAGTCTCACCCCATAATATTGCATATTTAGGCTAGTGATATATCTACTTTTTATTATTCTGTATGTGATTTCTCTATGTTATCTTATATTTATTCACACTTAGTAAAAAATATCTATTCACTTAGCCTGTGTAAGCTTATTCATTCTCAAATCTTTTGAATTCACGTTCTAAACCAAAAGGTTAGGTACACTTTAAGACAATCAACTTTTATAAAAAAAAAAAAAAAAAAAAAAAAAAAAAAAGAATGTACTCGGTGAAATGTCTTGAACTACTTTATGTTTGGATTTTCTTTCTTGAAGGAAAATTACATTTCAAATTTTTTCTGCTCAACAAAGGATGTATAAGATATTACTTTCTTCTTGCAGTTTGGAAACTTGGTTAATCTTCCCTGAATGAAGTAAAAAAAAAAAAAAGCTTAGGAGATCCACAAGGGATATAAAGAGGAAGTCCCGGCACCAGGTATTAAAATCCAGGATTCAAAAAGAGGACAAACTACTTATGTTTCGAATCCTATAAGGACTCTTAAGCTCATGCGCACGACTGTTGGGTGTTTTGCGGTCCGCATTTTGCAGCACGGAAGGGATGGCTCCTAATAGAACAGTCCTATCCTCGTCCATAATGCAGACTATAATAGGACATGTTCTATTTTTTTGTGGAACGGCCATGCGGACACGGAATGCACACAGAGATATTTACATTGTTTTGTTGCCCCAAAAAACCGGAACGGTCACAGAACAAAAAAAAAGTTTGTGTGCATGAGCCCTTAGTCATAGCAAAGTCCGTTATTGGAACAGCAGAATACATGTACAGTACAGACCAAAAGTTTGGACACACCTTCTCATTCAAAGAGTTTTCTTTATTTTCACGACTATGAAAATTGTAGATTCACACTGAAGGCATCAAAACTATGAATTAACACATGTGGAATTATATACATAACAAAAAAGTGTGAAACAACTGAAAATATGTCATACTCTAGGTTCTTCAAAGTAGCCACCTTTTGCTTTGATTACTGCTTTGCACACTCTTGGCATTCTCTTGATGAGCTTCAAGAGGTAGTCACCTGAAATGGTTTTCACTTCACAGGTGTGCCCTGTCAGGTTTAATAAGTGGGATTTCTTGCCTTATAAATGGGGTTGGGACCATCAGTTGCGTTGTGGAGAAGTCAGGTGGATACACAGCTGATAGTCCTACTGAATAGACTGTTAGAATTTGTATTATGGCAAGAAAAAAGCAGCTAAGTAAAGAAAAACTAGTGGCCATCATTACTTTAAGAAATTAAGGTCAGTCAGTCCGAAAAATTGGGAAAACTTTGAAATTGTCCCCGAGTGCAGTCACAAAAACCATCAAGCGCTACAAAGAAACTGGCTCACATGCGGACCGCCCCAGGAAAGGAAGACCAAGAGTCACCTCTGCTGCGGAGGATAAGTTCATCTGAGTCACCAGCCTCAGAAATCGCAGGTTAACAGCAGCTCAGATTAGAGACCAGGTCAATGCCACAGAGAGTTCTAGCAGCAGACACATCTCTAGAACAACTGTTAAGAGGAGACTGTGTGAATCAGGCCTTCATGGTAGAATATCTGCTAGGAAACCACTGCTAAGGACAGGCAACAAGCAGAAGAGACTTGTTTGGGCTGAAGAACACAAGGAATGGACATTAGACCAGTGGAAATCTGTGCTTTGGTCTGATGAGTCCAAATTTGAGATGTTTGGTTCCAACCAAGGTGAACGGAAAATGTGAACGGATGGACTCTACATGCCTGGTTCCCACCGTGAAGCATGGAGGAGGAGGTGTGATGGTGTGGGGGTGCTTTGCTGGTAACACGGTTGGGGATTTATTCAACATTGAAGGCATACTGAACCAGCATGGCTATCACAGCATCTTGCAGCGGCATGCTATTAAATCCGGTTTGCGTTTAGTTGGACCATCATTTATTTTTCAACAGGACAATGACCCCAAACACACCTCCAGGCTGTGTAAGGGCTATTTGACCATGAAGGAGAGTGATGGGGTGCTGCGCCAGATGACGTGGCCTCCACAGTCACCGGACCTGAACCCAATCGAGATGGTTTGGGGTGAGCTGGACCGCAGAGTGAAGGCAAAAGGGCCAACAAGTGCTAAGCATCTCTAGGAACTCCTTCAAGACTGTTGAAAGACCATTTCAGGTGACTACCTCTTGAAGCTCATCAAGAGAATGCCAAGAGTGTGCAAAGCAGTAATCAAAGCAAAAGGTGGCTACTTTGAAGAACCTAGAATATGACATATTTTCAGTTGTTTCACACTTTTATGTTATGTATATAATTCCACATGTGTTAATTCATAGTTTTGATGCCTTCAGTGTGAATCTACAATTTTCATAGTCATGAAAATAAAGAATACTCTTTGAATGAGAAGGTGTGTCCAAACTTTTGGTCTGTACTGTATGTTAGACCGTAAGGGGCCGGATTGATTTCTCCCAACACTGATGCCCATATCAAAGCCTATAGCAAACACATGGTATAAATCAGTGCAAAGAGAAACGTTTAACTGTCAGACGAAAAGCAAACATATAACAAATAATATCACGACCAGCGTGCAGATCACATACGTGACGCAAAGGGAGGGAAAAGGGAAGGCCCTGTCCAAGGGCGAGGGAAAGGTGGTGACCCCTAACTCACCTTGAGGCTGGCACCTGACTGCCCTGACGTCCCTAGACGGGTTTCTCACCCGTACGCCGGTCACGTGCCTAAACCCTGGCTTTCCCTAAGATGAGCCCTAAGTAGTGAATAGGGCGGTGGGAACACTAGTCCTCACCACTAACACTAAAGGAAGACACCAAGGAGAGGACAGACAATACTGACAAAACATATAATCCCAGGTGGGCGACAACAGCGGACAACAAAAGCCCAACAGGGATCCGGAGGGTAACGCTCTGGAACAACAACCAGGAATCACAGCTACACAGCTCCAGTGGGTCAGTATAGAAGTCCAGGCAGGAAGCTCTATATCTGGCAACCAGAGAAGTGAGAGAGGAGAATATAAGGAGGTTGGGAGTGACAGACAAGAAACAGCTGAGGAGAAGAAGCTACGGATCCCTGAGTGAGACAAAAAGGATTGCAAGGCAAACACAGAAAGCTATCATTAAGAAGCAGAGTGATCTTTAGACATAGAGCGCGCAGCCACCCGCTGCGACTTCCTGACCCCGGGTATAACGGAGTCAGACGTGGCTCTTGACACCCTCGTGACAAAAAATGAACACAACTGTATAAACATGAGTACATTAAGTCAGTCCTGTAATTTAGGCCCTTTGACGTCCTGATATCCAGGTACAAGATCCAGAAAGCCTCTTGGTAAGAAGCTTCTTAGACCAATCTCATTCCCTGACGGTCTATTAACTCTTTTCAGTAATCTTTAGGCTAGTAAGTAACATAACTTCGCTGGACCTCCAAAAAATTATGGGAATTTCCAAATAATGAACGTTTAGACTAATTTTCTGTTGGTTGTGCCCCCAAGATATATTTGCAAGTAGCGCAACCGATATATTCAAGGTTGTACGTTGTACACAGTGATGAGTATCTGAACAGTATACACCTAGCTAGATCACACTTAAGTGGGTTTACACCAGGGAGAACACCAGGAGAAGTGATTGATAAGTCTTCAGCTTCACTGAGTCATTTCTTTACAGAAGCTGCACTGTTGATGGGAGCCAAAGCGGCACGGCAATAAGTAGAGCCCCATAGCCCCTCACATAGTTGGTTGAAAAAAAGATAAACGTCCATAAAGTTTAACCATTTTATATTTAAAAACCCAAGTTGATCCTGAGGAACTCCTAAGGAACCACTCTAGATGGAACAGACTCAATTACTGTCATGCCCTGCTCTGACTATGTGCGGAGGTTGGCCAGAATAGCAGCACGTGTTTGTGTCATCTCTCCCATCCAGGTTCTGTGCGAGCATCTCAGGGAATTTAGGGTGTTTTAGCCCAGGCACGGGGACACATCATTCCTACCACCAAGGTCTGAATTTGGGCTGAGCAGTGCAGGGAGAGAAGTCAGGGATTAGCTAGTAGGTGACCCTTCCCCTGCTTCTCGCCTAGAGCCTGGTTGTCGGTTTATCTGTGTGTCTGAGTGCTCGTCCACCGTGACATTATAACCCGCCAAACTTTGACTGTCATTGCTCAGCGGTTTTTGTGATGGCGTCAATTGATGCGTTAGTTGACCGCATGCAGGGGCTATCCCTAGAGGTTGCGGAGCTACGTGATTCGGTCACTCGGTGTCAGAATGCTCTGGCATCAGGTGCAGGTCAAATTTGTGTGGAGCCTAAAGTGGCTCTTCCTAATCGATTTGCAAGGGGGAACGGATGACTTTATCCGTTTTAGAGAGTCTTGCAAATTGTATTTTCGGCTGCGTCCATTGTCGTCAGGTGATGAGAGTCAGAGGATATACAGTTCCAATAGTCAGGCGACTATAATTCCTGTTTCTGGTCGTGTTTTTTTTAAATATAACTTTTATTTCTCTTTATTAAACAAACATTGCCACAAAAAACATAAAGTGAAAGTTTTTAAAAATACATATGGAGGGCTGAATATATTAGGGCTTGAGGGTATAGTATCTCTACTTGACAATAGGTGCAGGCGGTATAATAAATACGGTGTCTGTAGTGTCAGCCGACACCAAACACTCTGTGATTAACCTGCACACAATCAGCTAGGTACCCTGCCTAAAGTGCTGTTAATATAGTGTCTAGCTCTGCCAGAATACTACTAGTGGCTCCACCACTTGCACTTCAATTAATCGGCACTGCCCCTATAATGTAATGATATTTGCGGTGTCTGCAGTTCGCCGTGCATCTCTTAGTTTCTTTGCCCTGCCATAATTTTTAAAAGTCTAAAGAATGCAGCTCCCCCGACATGTTTCACCGCTAGACGCGGCATCTTCAGGGGAAAAGGAGCTACTATGGAGCTACTAGGTTGATAGTAGCTCCTTTTCCCCTAAAGACGCCGCGTCTAGCTAAGAAGGGCGCTGACGTCTCTGGTTGGATGAGGTATTGCAGGCCTTTTCGGCTATTAAGGAGCGTTTTGCGTCTGCTCCCATTCTGGTGCAGCCCGATGTGTCTCAGCCATTCATTGTGGAGGTTGATGCATCTGAAGTGGGGGTTGGAGCGGTGCTGTCGCAGGGTTTATCTCCTGGCAAATGGGTCCCGTGTCTCCAAGAAGCTCTCGGTCGCCGAGAGGAATTATGATGTTGGAGATAGAGAGTTGCTGGCTATCAAGTTGGCCTTTGAGGAATGGTGTCACTGGTTGGAGGGGGCGTCTCACCCCGTTACGGTATATACAGACCATAAGAATTTGGCTTACTTACAATCTGCCAAGCGTCTGAACCCTAGACAGGCCAGATGGTCACTTTTTTTTACCAGGTTCAATTTTGTGGTTACCTTTCACCCATGGGTTAAGAACATCAAGGCAGATGCCTTGTCTCGCAGCTTTCCTGGGGGAGGTGATTCAGAAGATCCTGCTCCGATTTTGGCTGATGGAGTGGTGGTCTCCACTCTGTACCCCGAATTGGAGATGGAGGTGTTGGGAGCCCAGGAGGGGGCTCCTGGTTCTTGTCCCCCAGGGAGGTTGTTTGTTCCTGAGGGCCTGCGATACAAGGTATTCAAGGAACATCACGATACTGTCCTTGCTGGACATCCTGGTGGTAAGTCCACCTGTGATCTGGTGTCCCGGAGGTTCTCGTGGCCAGGGTTACGTAAGAGCATTGAGGATTACGTGGCAGCTTGTGAAACCTGTGCTCGGTTAAAGGTTGCTCATACTCGACCAGCTGGTTCACTTCTTCCTTTGTCTATTCCGTCTCGTCCCTGGACGCACTTGTCTATGGACTTTATTATGGATCTGCCGAGTTCCTCCGGGAGAACAGTAATTTTGGTGGTAGTTGACCGTTTCAGTAAAATGGCTCACTTTATATCTTTAACTAGTCTGCCTAACGCCAAGACTCTTGCGCAGATTTTTGTGGATAATATTGTGAAATTGCATGGTATTCCTTCGGATGTGGTCTCCGATAGGGGCACGCAGTTTATCTCCAGGTTTTTGGAGGGCGTTCTGTTCTCGGCTGGGCATTCAACTTTCGTTCTCTTCGGCTTTTCATCCGCAGTCGAATGGACAGACAGAGTGTACTAATCAAAACCTGGAGACCTACTTGAGGTGTTTTGTGGCTGAGAATCAGGAGGACTGGTCCTCATTCTTGTCTCTAGCAGAATTTTCTTTGAATAACCATAGGCAGGAGTCCACGGGTAAGTCGCCGTTTTTTGGCGCATACGGCTTTTATCCTCAGTTTGGTACCTTTTTTGGGACTGGTTCCTCGGGGATGCCAGAGGAGGAGAGATTTTCTTCTGCCTTGTCTTCCATCTGGCGGAGGATCCAAGGGAATTTGGAGAAGATGGGTGAGAGGTATAAGCGAATGGCTGACAAGAGACGTGCGACTGGTCCGGACCTGTGTGTGGGTGATCTGGTATGGTTGTCCACTAAAAAGAGTGCCATCTTGGAAACTTGGAAAGAATATCTGCGGTGATCAATCCAGTAGCGTTTCGGCTGGATCTTCCGCAAACTTGGAGGATCCATGATGTGTTCCACAGATCTTTACTGAAAAAATATGTGAAGCCGGTGGAACCATCGCCATTGCCTCCTCCTCCTGTTCTGGTCGATGGAAATTTGGAGTTCGAGATCTCCAGGGTTCTCGACTCTAGAGTTCTTCGGGGTTCCCTTCAGTATCTGGTTCACTGGAGGGGATACGGCCCTGAGGAGAGGATGTGGGTTCCGGCGCTGGATGTCAGTGCCAGCCGTCTGGTGAGGGCGTTTCATAGATCCCATCCGGACAAGGTTGGTCTGGGGTGTCCGGAGGTCACCCGTAGAAGGGGGGGTACTGTCATGCCCTGCTCTGACTATGTGCGGAGGTCGGCCAGAATAGCAGCACGTGTTTAGTGTTTTGTTTCGGAGTTGTGCTGGATCCGACTCCCATCAGGTGCTCTGGGTGGGGTCATTAGTTTAAATAGCTCTCAATTCCAGTGCTCTGGGCGGGTTATAGAAATCAGTCTGGCCTTGGAAGCAAGGAAGGAAGGTTGTCTGTTCCAGCTCAGAAAAGATAAGTGTGGTTTCAGTTTTTGTTGTTTGCTGTCTAGGTTGTGTTTGTGTCATCTCTCCCATCCAGGTTCTGTGCGAGCAGGCTGCTCCTATTTTCCCTTTTCACCATCTCAGGGAATCTAGGGTGTTTTAGCCCAGGCATGGGGACACATCATTCCTACCACCAAGGTCTGAATGTGGGCTGAGCAGTGCAGGGAGAGAAGTCAGGGATTTGCTAGGAGGTGACCCTTCCCCTGCTTCTCGCCTAGAGCCTTGTTGTCGGTTTATCTGTGTGTCTGAGTGCTCGTCCGCCGTGACAATTACTTCCTGACCCATGCTGAGAATGGGACAGATCCCTGGATTACAATTCTATAGTAACCAATAACGACCTCTGCCGTCTAATTTTTAAAAATGGTGCCCACTGTGCTGAGCAGCAGATACCTGGGGCTAATGTGTGCTATAGGCGATAACACCAATCGCAGACATTCAGCCCTTCAGATGCCATGGTCGGCTTCCTCTTGTGGAGGTTGGGGAAGCAATTCCTTCTTTGTAATAGCCTTAGTCTCTCTGATAAAACTTAGGCTATTACAGCTGTAGTTCTTGCATGAAGCCTGCAGATGGCGGGGCTCTATAAGAACATAGTGAATCTCCCATACACTATAATGGTGATTCATTTCAACTTAAGGCAAAAGCAATCTGAATATTGAATATTCAAGTTCCCTAAGGGAACTTAAAAAGGTGGAAAAGAAAGTAGAACGTAAAACAAAAATAAAATAAAAATTCAAATCACCCCCTTTCCCCATAATAAAAATGAACAATAAAGACAAAGATAATATGCATCGTCATGTCCCTAAATGCCCTATTAAAATATAAATGTATTTATCCCATATGGTCAACACCGTAATGAAAAAAAGATTAAAATGGCTGATTCGCCATTTTTTTGTCATTTCATTCCCCCTACGACAAAAATTGATCCAAATGTCACGTGCACTCAAAAATGGTACCAATAAAAAATACAGGTTGCTACAAAAATGATGTCTCACAAAACTCTGTAGACATAACTATAAAAAAGTTATGGAGGTCAGAATATGGTGATGTAAAGAAAAAAAAAATTCCCAAAAGTTTGCATTTTTTTCAGTAGTAAAACACAAAAAACGATACAAATGTGGTATTGCTGTAATCATACCGACCCATAGAACAAAGGAAACCACAAAGGGAACGTCGTAAAAATGAAACCCATAAACTGTAGCAGATTTTTTTTCCAATTTCACCCCATTTTGATTTTTTTTTTTACAGCTTCCCACTACATTGTATGCAATATTAAATGGTCCCATTAGAAAATGCAACTTGTCCACAAAAGAAACAAGTCCTCTTATGGCTATGTGAACAGAAAAATAAAAAAGTTATGGCTCAGGGATGGCAGGGAGTGAAAAACGGTAAAGTAAAAATGGAAAATCGCAAGGATCTGAAGGGGTTAATGTTAATACCAGTTAGGGTCCATTCACACGTCCGTAGAATGTGTCAGCACCGTTCCGCAATTATCCGGTACGGGTACGGACCCATTCATTCTCTATGGGGCAGGAATGGATGCGGACAGCACACAGTGTGCTGTTCACATCCGCATTTCCGAAAAGCGGCCCCGAACTTCCACTCTGCGGCTCCGGAAAAAAATAGAACATGTCCTATTCTTGTCCGCAATTGCGGACAAAAATAGGCAATTCTATGGGGGTGCCGGCCGGGTGTATTGCGGATCCGCAATACACTACGGACATGTGAATGGACCCTACCCGTGTAACTGCGGACGCAACAGTCTTTTTTACAGACACTGGATAAAAGCCCAAATTTTAATGGACTGTCCAGAGCTTTATGCATGGTCGGCAACCCAGAGAACCAGGGGAATGAGCGTAACTAGCAGAGTAGCTGGCATAGCAGCTGCTATGTGGCCCGGCATCATGTAGTGGGGCCCCATTCCCTATGAAATGGGGCCCCACTGCCCAGGAGCTTCAGGATTCTGCTTAGTATATAAATAAACCTATTATCTCAAATTACATTTATATAAACTTTTCACAAGGTAAAATAAGCCGTCTGTGCGGCCGGGCAGCGCGGGCTCAGCATATTAAATAGACTTGTAAATGTTGCTGTGACCTTTTTGGGAATGGTACGCTAGCAGTGTAGCTGGTAAACATATCTATTAACATAATTAATATACCGTCTTGTCTGGACTCCACAAAACATGCATTATAAGGAAAATTATTTCTAAAGTTTTCTTTAAAATGAAATAAAATAAAAATCTCTGTATATGAATGAAAGCATTTAAAAGGATATGCAATAATGAAGCAGGCAGAAGCACTTCTATCAAGAAAGCATCAGTAACCAAGATGTCCCTTGATCCTGGCTTCAGGATGCTGAAAACAATAGGAGTTCTCCTTTATAAACATCTAGGCACAGGACGGTTGATAAATATAGCTGCTGGGATTCCTAGCGATCCAGATGATGAGGGTCTCCTGCGCAAATGGAGAGGTGGTGGACATGCATAGCCACCACTCCATTCACCTTTATAGGAATGGACCGTATGGCTTTCTCCATCAGTTCCATAAATGGAGCGGTGGTCAAACACGTGCACTACCGCTCCATTTACACAGAGAATTCAAACCTCCCCATTCCCAGAATCACTGATGGTCCATACGGTCGATCCCCCAGCAGTCATACATTTGTCACCTATCCTGTGCATAGGTGATAAATGTTCTTACCTGTTTAGGGTGGAAAATCCACAGGAATTAAATTTTAATTTCATAGCCAGGTATAGCACAATCAGACTTGCGAAGAAGCCCTTGTCTATAGGGGTCGTCCGTGTTTCTTATATTGATGACCTATCCTCAGGATAGGTCATCCTTATCTGATCGGTGAGGGGCCAACTCCCGATACTCTTGCCGGTCAGCTGTTTGAAGAGGATGCAGCTCTTGTACAAGCACTGTGTTTTGTTTTCCTGCTCGGCGTTGACGTTACACCGATGAGCAGGTGTAATTACAACTCTGCCGTCATCTATTTAAGGTGAAGACACAGTACATAGAGCTGAAGGTCAGATGGCAGCTTAGCAGGGAGCAATCATGAAGGAAGCTCACCACCAGGAACCCTATCAACAATAGATTATACGCAGTGGCGTGCCCGGGGGAGGGGGGGGGCGCCCCGGCTCTTAGGGGGTGCTAGAGCCTAGAAGCAATGAGCGCTACCATCAATATAGATGGAAGCGTTCATTGCAGGAGCACAGGGAGCTGCGGTCCTGTCACTCAGCTCCCTGCGCTCTGTCTCTCCAGCACTGAATGGTGAAGCAGGAAGACTTCTCCCCGCTCCACCATGCAGCCTGCAGACACAGATCGTGCTGCCGGCCTGTGTGGGCGGAGCCTGCAGGCCAGAAATCTGCATAAGCTCCGCCCCCACACAGTGGTACACAGTGATCTGTGTCTGTAGGGGAGAGAGGACTGTGATCTTCAGGAATGGGACAAGGTGAGTAGGTACTGTGTTTTTTTTTTATTTAACAGAGGGCATTTCTACCATGGTGGGGGCACAGAGGGCAAAATTACTAGAAAGGGGGCACAGAGGGCATTATTACAAAGGGGGCACAGAGAGCATTATTACAACTACAAAGGGGGCACAGAGGGCATTATTACTACAAATGGGGCACAGAGGGCATTACTATTACAAAGGGGGCACAGAGGGCAATACTACTACAAAGAGGGCACAGAGGGCAATACTACTACAAAGGGCATTACTAGTATTAGGGAGGCACAATGGGCATTACTACTATGAGGGGGCACAATGGGCATTACTACTATAAATGGGATACAATGGGCATTATAACTATGAAGTGGTTACAATGGGCATTACTACTGTGAAGGAGGCACAATTGACATTACTACTATGAAGGTGCACAATGGGCATTACTATTATGAAAGGAGCACAGATGGCATTACCACTGTGAAGGGGCACATAACTCTTGGATGGGCATGACTGTTATGGGGCACTGAGTGGGCATTATTACTATGAAGGGGCACAGAGGGCATTATTACTGTTATGGGGCACAGTGAGGGCATAACTACTCTGAAGAGGCACAGGGAGGGCATTACAACTGTGATAGGGGCACAGATAAGGCATTACTACTTTAAAATGGACACAGAGAGGGCACAACTACTGGCAGGGAGGCACAAAGAGGGCATTACAACTGTGAATGGGGCACAATGAAGGAATAAGTACTTTAAAGGGGCACAATGTGGGCATAACTACTGTGAAAGTTGTACAGTGAAGGCATAACTACCATGAAGGGGCACAAATATGCGCATACCTACCATGAGAGGGTACATATCTGGACAAAACTACTGTGAAAGTTGTACAATGAGTGCAATACTACTGTAAGGGGTACAATTTTTTTAAAGTATGGTGGGGGGTGCCAGAGAAAGAACCCGCCCCGTGTGCCAAACACCCTAGGCACACCACTGGTTATAGGTCTAATATGTTATTTGTGAATCAATATAGACCCTAGTGGAAAATGATTCTATGTTATCTGCAAATTGTGTTGTCTAATTATTAGGGGCTGCTGAAGGGTTTTCAGGTACTTTACTGGGCCTGTTCCTCCCTTGAAGGTGAATAGATGGGAAGAGTAAAAGCTTCTGCCTGCTTGGTTAACTGACCAAGGAACCAGGATGAAACAGTTGGGTTTTTGACCAAATAAATCCATAAAAAATATCGCTGACTGTCAAATTGTGCTGGCAATAAACAACCAACCATGCCTAATCATAGCAGTATCACTGAATGCATGGAACCTAAAACATAATTTTTTTAGATTCTCGATGAAAAAAAACAAAAGAAATATATCAAAGCCAATAGAGCCCAAGCACAAAAAGTGCAATAAACAACAAAAACTGGTGAATATGGAGTATACAATAACCTGTAATAGGGGTAAAAGGAGCTATGGCAAATGGGACACTGTATCTAGATACAATCCTAGATGTCCCTAACCACAGAGTATCCATCCTGATAGGGGTGATCCCATACAGGAACCTCACCATGATGAACCCTTAAAATATCCCCTACACTGTCCCAATGTGTTGTCACCCAACGGGTTCATCAGGGGACTAATCACTGGAGAAAAGGGAACCAATATTCAGATAGACCAGGCATGTCCAAACTGCGGCCCTCCAGCTGTTGCAAAACTACAACTCCCAGCATGCCCTAATAGCTGTAAGCTATCCAGGCATGCTGGGAGTTGTAGTTTTGCAACAGCTGGAGGGCAACAGTTTGGACATGCCTGAGATAGACTAACAACTGCAAATTGGTCTGATAACTAACCCCACCAAAAATGTCGGTTGATAAAGAACATTGGAATTATGGTGGCGTAATATTAAGTTTATTATTAATAACCAGGTTCATGGTGAAGCCATGTGCCGATATGGAAGGTATAAAGAGCAGGCCCTCCAGGGTAGGTATCCTGTAGTTAAAGGGGTTCTCCAGGAATAAAGAAAATGAAAATACTTAAATATTACTTTATTATAAATATATTCCCAAATACCTTTCATTAGCTAAAGTGGCTTATTTGTCTGGGGAGCAATCATTAGGAGAAATGAAAATGGCAGTCATCCTATCAGTACACACAAAACCTGTCCTAATCACACAGGAGGACAAATTACTTCACAACACTGAGCTAAAGATCTGCCTCATCCTCCTCTCTGCTCTACTTCTCAGGGATTATTACCCTGAATACAGTTTAATATGATCTTCAGCTGAATCTCTGAGTGAATGGAGTTCATGAGAAGACACGAGGTACAGAGAGGAGGTGGGAATGTGGTAATGAGCAGCAGCTCTTGTATGCAGTCTTTATTACCACCGCCCCACATTACCACAGTCTGTCCTGTCCGTCTTCTGTACCTCATGTCTCCTCTAGAACTCCATTCCTACAGAGATTTAGCTAAAGATGTATTCAGCTGTATTCAGGATCATAATCCCTGACAAGTAGAGCAGAGAGGAGACATGTCCTCAGGTGTGTGATTAGGACAGGATTTGTGTGGACTAATAGGACGGGGGTCATTTTGTTTCTCCTAATGCTCCCTAGACAAAACAAGCCTTTATAACTAATGAAAGGTATTTGGGAATATATTTATAATAAAGTAATATTTACGTATTTTAATTTTCTTAAATTCTGGAGAACCTCTATAAGGGCATCTAGGATTGTATCTGAGGACAGTATCCCACTTCCCGTAGCTCTGTTACCCCCTTACAGGTTATTGTATATACCATATGCACCACTGTTCATCATTTTGTTTATTACACTTTTTGTGCTTGGGCTTTAATTGCTTTAATACATTTCATCCAAATTTTGTATCGTAAATCTAATAAAAGTTATGTGTTAGGTCAGTGGTCTGTGCCCGCTGCTGCCATGCTACTTACCATGACTCTCGGCAACCTCTGCAATCTGCTGTCTCCATTGCTCCAATCTCTGTTCCCTTACCTGTGGCCTCTTAAAGGTCGTGTCACGGCCTATGCTGTGTTTTGTGACACTTTCCTTCACTTGGTTGCCCGTGGCAACGTGTGGTGTTGTGTGCATGTGGTGGCAGTGTCTCAGCCCTATGGCTGATCCCAAGAACATGATTGCCACGCATGCCGTTGCCCGCGGCAACAGGTGAAGTATGGGTTTATGTGTGTACTTCCCCTTTAAGTGTCCGTCTTCCCTTGCCTGGTGTTGGAAGGGTTAAATCCCTTCTGTGTGTGTGAACACTGGGTGTGTCTGTGTGGGTGTGGCTACTTGGGCCTATAAAGCCTCAGTGAATATCACTAGTCTGAGGGGTACTTCAGCCATGGTTAGCTGGAGCAGCCTCCTGTGTAATTCAATCTGCCAGTGGGGGCCACCCTTGTGGTCATACTGTCACGGCTGAGGATGGGGAAAACCCTCAGCCGTGCGGTATCAGAAGGCGGATGGTCAATGCCAGGCCAGGACAGGAATCAGGGAGCAGGTCACCTCCTACACATCCCTAATTCTGACCCTGTCTCCTATCTGTATGAGCCAACCCTGAAGGTAGGAGGGCTCATACTCCGGAACCTGATATTCCTGCTAGCCCTCAGGGTTGGCTCATACGGATAGGAGACAGGGTCAGAATTAGGGATGTGTAGGAGGTGACCTGCTCCCTGATTCCTGGCCTGGCATTGACCATCCGCCTTCTGATACCGCACGGCTGAGGGTTTTCCCCATCCTCAGCCGTGACAGGTCTAGTGCGCAAATTGGCAAATCCTTTCCTAGCCAACAGCTGATGTTCCCTTGCTATTTAAAGCTGCAGGAAGGGGGTGCCTAGGCTTATGGCCCCGACCTTTGACTTGCTATTTGGAATATGTACGTACTCAGCCTGTCATGACCTTGGACGGTGTTCAGACTATGCCCTGTTTTTATCCCTTGGTGTTTCTGTTATTCTCTTGCATCTTACCTGCATTATCCTCTACCTGTATTCCTGTGTGTTCTCCAGTATTTACCTGCTCCTCCAGTGTGTTCCAGTACCTCTAGTCTTTTGGTTACCTAGTTCATCTGTATTGTCCATGCCCATTTGCCATGCCTGAGTCTGTTTACCACCCTGCTTGCAAACTTCTACCTGTGTCTTTGTGTTTCTGTACAGCCAGGACTCCAAGCTACCAAAAACCTGTCTAAGTGCCTGTTCACACACACCTGCGGTTTTGGAGCATTTTCTGCATCTTGAGATCCAGGTGCATCTTGAGATCCAGGTCACCTGCCAACCACACCACCACTACCCCAGGAGGTAGTGGCCTGGTTGTGTTTCTGTAGCGAAGTCCAGATACCTGTACAGGGGTTGAAGGGTTAATACTGGGGAAGCACCAGGCTAAGGCCTTTAGGGTTAGCCCTAATTCAGACAGGTTAGTTGTCAAAATGGGTCTACACTCCCTGATCCATAACATTATGTTTTAGGTTCCAAATCAAGCCATACTTTCCAAATGAGTACCTTGGTGCTTTATCTTATTTTGGACATATCATGAGAAGACAAAGCTCATGATTAAAGATATGATGGAAAGACAATTATGATTAAAGGAAGGGACAGGAAAAGACAGAGAATAATGATGACCACCAGCACAAAAGCAACTTCTCCCTAAGGAGCCAACGAAAGGACACAATCTTCTGAAGTAATGATAGTAATGGGGTCACCAGTCATTAACTCCATAAAATACTAATAATCATCAATTTCTTCTTCATACCATAAAAACCGAACACGTTCGCACAACAGCAGCTATATTAACCATGACCGTAAAGTACAGCCATTAACTGAAGGCCTACATTTTGTTTACACACATCCTGACACCTTGCATAGTCAGCAATGTTCCACCCCAAGGTCATGAAGCAATTAAATTCACTCTGTTAGTTCCTAACTCTCGGGCCTTGAACTTAAATCACGGACGTGAAAAATTTAGATTGTTAGCTCAATAAAACTTCTAATTTGTAATCTAATTTGATACAAGTTAGCGAGAACAATTTAGAGTCAGTTTGGGTTACCTTGCAGCTTGATAATCATAAGGTAACTCGTGTAGGTGTGATATATAGACCACCTAGCCAAGTCAAAGAATTAGATGATCTACTAGTTGAGGAAATAGCTAAAATGACATTGAAGGGGGAAGTTATCATTATGGGAGACTTCAATCTTCCAGATGTAAACTGGAAAACCAAAATAGCTAGTTCTGCCAGGTGTACAGATATTCTAAATTCCCTACTGGGATTATCTCTACAGCAAGTACTGGAGGAGACAACCTGGAAGGAGGCCATTTTAGATTTAGTATTCACAAATGGGAATTTGGTATCTGATATTACTGTAGGGGAAAGCTTGGGATCTAGTGATCACCAGTCAGTGTGGTTTACTATAAGTACAGTGACTGAGTCACACCACACAAAAACAAAAGTTTTAGATTTTATAAAAACTGACTTTTCTAAAATTAGATTAGTGGTATACGAGTCGCTATCAGACTGGAACAGTTTCATTGGAGTCCAGGAGAAATAGGACTACCTAAAAGTGGCACTATTGAAGGCAACAGAAAATTGCATTAGGCTTGTCAGTAAAAGCAAAAAAAGGAAGAGACCACTGTGGTACTCAGCAGAAGTGGCCAAAATAATTAAAAACAAAAAGATAGCATTTAGGAATTATAAAAAAAACTAACAAAAACGAGGATGACAGGAAAATTTATAAGATTAGGCAGAGATAAGTCAACTGTCTAAAATTAATACAAATAAGTCACAGGGGTCTGATGGGATACACCCAAAGCTATTAAAAGAGATCAGCGGTGAACTAGCAAAACCATTAACAGATTTATTTAACCAATCACTGGCAACAGGAGTCGTCCCAGAAGATTGGAAATTAGCAAATGTTGTGCCCATTCACAAGAAAGGTAGTAGGGAGGAATCAGGCAACTATAGGCCAGTAAGCCTGACATCAATAGTGGGGAAATTAATGGAAACCATACTTAAGGAGAGGATTGTGGAACATGAAAAACAGCATGGGTTTACTTCAGGGAGATCATGTCAAACTAATCTTATTGATTTTTTTGATTGGGTGACTAAAATAATAGATGGAGGAGGTGCAGTAGACATCGCTTATCTAGACTTTAGTAAGGCTTTTGATACTGTCCCACATAGAAGGCTTATCAATAAAGTGCAGTCTTTGGGCTTGGACTCCCATATTGTTGAATGGATTAGGCAGTGGCTGAGGGACAGGCAACAGAGGGTTGTAGTCAATGGAGTATATTCAGACCAAGGTCTTGTTACCAGTGGGGTACCTCAGGGATCTGTTCTGGGACCCATATTGTTTAATATCTTTATCAGCAAAATTGCAGAAGGCCTCAATGGTAAGGTGTGTCTTTTTGCTGATAACATAAAGATTTGTAACAGGGTTGATGTTCCTGGAGGGATACACCAAATGGAAAAGGACTTAGGAAAACTAGAGGAATGGTCAAAAATCTGGCAACTAAAATTTAATGTTGATAAGTGCAAGATAATGCACCTGGGACGTAAAAACCCAAGAGCAGAATTTTAAATCAGTGATACAGTCCTAACCTCAGTATCTGAGGAAAGGGATTTAGGGATCATTATTTCAGAAGACTTAAAGGTAGTCAGACAAGTCATAGAGCAGCAGGAAATGCTAGCAGAATGCTTGGGTGTATAGGGAGAGGCATTACCAGTAGACAGAGGGAGGTGCTCATGCCGCTCTACAGAGCACTAGTGAGACCTCATTTGGAGTATTGTGCTCAGTACTGGAGACCATATCTCCAGAAGGATATTGATACTTTGGAGAGAGTTCAGAGAAGAGCTACTAAACTGGTACATGGATTGCAGGATAAAACCAGGAAATTTACCAGGAAATATTAAAGGACCTTAACATGTATAGCTTGGAAGAAAGACGAGACAGAGGGGATATGATAGAAACTTTTAAATACATAAAGGGAATCAACAAGGTAAAAGAGGAGAGAATATTTAAAAGAAGAAAAACTGCTACAAGAGGACATAGTTTTAAATTAGAGGGGCAAAGGTTAAAAAGTAATATCAGGAAGTATTACTTTACTGAGAGAGTAGTGGATGCATGGAATAGCCTTCCTGCAGAAGTGGTAGCTGCAAATACAGTGGAGGAGTTTAAGCATGCATGGGATAGGCATAAGGCGATCCTTCATATAAGATAGGGCCAGGGGCTATCCATAGTATTTTTTATATTGGGCAGACTAGATGGGCCAAATGGTTCTTATCTGCCGACACATTCTATGTTTCTATAACGTAGCATACAGTGACAAACTTCTGATCCTCGTAAGAGTCAAGGACTACGAATCACCCCTCATTAAAGCTCTGCCACTCAAGTATCTTTCACGACTGGGTTGTTTTCCCAAAAAGACTCAAGGGGGTAAAGAAAGTGAATACCATATTCATGGCCCCTTAGATAATCAGGCAGGATGTCAATAAGGGAATTTTTTCTTGTCAACTCTAGTATCATAGACAGGTGCAAAGTGGACAGACGGGAATAAAAAATAGTGCCAATCGTAGATGGCACATCTTTCAAGACTGTATAGAAAACACTTCTTACTGAAGTTTAGTCCAATAGCCTGGGCTAAAATAGAGGTGAATTCACTGAAAAAAAAATTGAAGAGTAACATGCATTTCCAAGTATATGGTATTTTTCAGGTGTATGATATTTTTCTAATGGGTTTCCACCTCCTAAGAGCTTTTTTGGTACCTTAAGTCAACACTCTGGAAGGGGGTCTTCTTATCTATGGCTTTGAAACTATCTAACTCCATGGTGATGTTCAAGTGTTATGGCTCACCTTATGGTCTTCTTATCTATGGCTTTAAAAACTATCAAACTCCATGGTGATGTGCAGGTGTTATGGCTCACCTTAAAGTAACCCTAAAGCACAGCAGCATACAGTTGGTTGATCTTGTCCAAAAGTCCGTCTCCCTGGCTGCCTGACAGGTGCGTAAAGAGTTCAATAAAGCCCCCATTTTTGCCTGTCATCTACCATTCACTGCCCAAAAGTCATAATGAACTCCACTCCACTTAATATGCAATAATGGGCAAACATGTTATTAGCCCGTCTTCCATTCTTCTCAAGGGGGTTATTTTTACAGGGTCGTTACGTTTGGTATAATAATATCAACACTTTCACTATCTGAAGTTTATTATGACCTAGCAGCATCTGTTTATTAATGTATTGGGTTATTTTTTGTCAGATACGTGCTATCAGGAGGTAGGTAAACAGAGGTAATGTTACAGCCGTGCAGAAGGTGTAGTCATTCCATAATGCACAATGTCCTTGGAATTTACAATTTCTGGATGTTATGCTGGAGTAATATTTCATATGCTTTGTGCTCTATTGTTTTTGTTATTTTTACATCTGTTTTTCTAAATGGAACAACCCAATTTTAGGAAATAATGTGACTTATTTTTTTGTTTATTACATTAGCCATGGAATAAATGTATCACTCTAGGCCTGCTCAGCAAAGACTTCTAACCGGGGTGGGGCCAGCCCATGACCCTGGCAACTGCAATAAAGGGCTGCCAGTTAACTATTTGTGTTACAACCAGACATCTGAGAAGCTCTGACAGATGCCTTTCAGAACCTCCTCCTTGAGCTTCCTTTGTTTTGGTTTTCAGTTCCTCATCTCGTTAGCCTCTCTCAGCTGTCATGTAGTTGGACTGATTGCATCCCTTTAAATTCCTCCCCATAATGCATTAGTGTGCGGTTTATACAACTTCCTGGAGTGTGTGTGCATGCTGATCCTATTTCCCAGTCTTCTACAAGTTAAGTGTTGTACATTCATTTGTGATTTTCTGTTTGCTGGATCCCAGGTGACCCTGACTCCCTCCGTGTCTAGTGTAGGGAGCCGGTGGTCGTGTCCCCTCACTATTGTAGGGTGTTCAGGTGTTATATAGTCGAGGTACGAGGATATGCGATCATCCACCATGAGCAGTCAGGGAGAGTGCCGGGTCTTATGCAGGGGTCTCCCTTTTGTTCCTTAGGTTTGGATCCAGTGAGTCATATATCCATTTTGCATTGTCTTGTTTCCTGTACACCTTCCGTGACAATTTGCTGCCTATACACAACCATCTGGGATACACAACACAAAAGAAAAAGAATACTTTAACCATTTAAGTACTTTGGTAATGAGTCGCAATATTAACTCTTTAGCAGTGATCCACCAGAACATGGAACATGTACCTAAAAAGGCTGGAACTTGCCTTTGGTCTTCATGCAAAAATATAAAAAAAAATGAGGCATACATTGGCCAGGCAGTCCTTCCAGTCGCACTTTCTACCTGATTTATTATCAGTGTGTAAGTCCACATTCGAACACCATTGTTGAGCCGAGACCTGAAAATGGAGAGCAGAGGGGACTGGCTTAACCCACTCTGAGCCATATACACTAACGAAAGGGGTAACAGTGTTTTGAACTTTTGACTCTCAGGCTCCATATCTCACCATCCACTACAGCTTCGAACGAGAGACTACCATCATTTTATAGACAATCATCTTGGCCATCTTACACATAAATTGGACTTGCAACTATTTATCATATGATTAGTTATGCAGATACTTATCATGCAACTGAATTGTTACTGTTTTGCTCCTAAAATTCAAATTATTATTTTTTTCCATTGTTTTGTCGATCCACCTTTGGCTTTTAACACTGTCTGAATCCTTCTGGACATGCTCTTGATTAGATTCAAGCATGTCTCAACTGAAATCTGCTCCCAGGTCTCTTCCACACATTCCCAATGTTGGTGCATACCGGTCGACTCACTTGGGTACAAATGCAACTTTTTCTTTAACGCTAACCACAAGAGTTCGATTGGGTTGTGGTCTGGGGACTGTGGGGGCCAATCAAACACCTCTACTTCATTGTCATTGACCCATTTCTTCGCAAATCTCCACGTATGCTTCAGGTCATTGTCCTGCTGAAACAATATATTGTCCTTTCCAGCGCCCAGCAGTGAAGGAATTGGACATCCTATCAATCAAATACTAAGGGGCGGGCAAGGGAGCAGGGCACACTTGACTACAGGCGAGAAAGCCGCCTTTACTTTAAGAATATCGTTTAGATAGCGTGGCTAGTTGAATAAAAGTCTTTTTTCAGACTTGTACAGAAAAGACACAGACACCTTTATAATCATGCTAGAGGCTGCAATAAGATACTGTTGGCGGTTTAATATGCATTTTCTAGGTGACAGGTTCCCCTTAACACCTTTATTTGACCTTGTCCGAGTTACCTGGAACAAAATGTATTATTCTCTAGTTACCTGGAATAGGACGTATCACAATGTAAAGCACAGTGTGATCCAGCAGATTAATCTTTCATAGAACATCTGTAATTGAGATCTTATATAGTTCACTTCATAATAAAAAGAGAAAAAAAAAAACCACTGTGTGATAAAAGTCAATGTTGCTGAATATATTAGAAGTAAAATATAACTCGTATTAATTCGATTGAAAACCGTAAGTTAAAAAAGCGCAAATTTGTTGGATGGGGATTTCACCATGGAGGTCCCTCCACCTATTGAATAACGCATGACCTGGGACTATACAAGACACTAGTCAAACTGTCCTAACTAGAGTTGAGCGAACACCTGGATGTTCGGGTTCGAGAAGTTCGGCCGAACATCCCGGAAATGTTCGGGTTCGGGATCCGAACCCGATCCGAACTTCGTCCCGAACCCGAACCCCATTGAAGTCAATGGGGACCCGAACTTTTCGGCACTAAAAAGGCTGTAAAACAACCCAGGAAAGAGCTAGAGGGCTGCAAAAGGCAGCAACATGTAGGTAAATCCCATGCAAACAAATGTGGATAGGGAAATGAATTAAATTAAAAATTAAATAAATAAAAATTAACCAAAATCAATTGGAGAGAGGTTCCATAGCAGAGAATCTGGCTTCCCGTCACCCACCACTGGAACAGTCCATTCTCAGATATTTAGGCCCCGGCACCCAGGCAGAGGAGAGAGGTCCCGTAACAGAGAATCTGTCTTCATGTCAGCAGAGAATTAGTCTGCATGTCATAGCAGAGAATGAGGCTTCACGTCAGCCACCACTGCAACAGTCCATTGGCATATATTTAGGCCCAGCACCCAGGCAGAGGAGGGAGGTCCCGTAACAGAGAATCTGTCTTCATGTCAGCAGAGAATTAGTCTGCATGTCATAGCAGAGAATGAGGCTTCACGTCAGCCACCACTGCAACAGTCCATTGGCATATATTTAGGCCCAGCACACACACAGGCAGAGGAGAGAGGTCCCGTAACAGAGAATCTGGCTTCATGTCAGCAGAGAATCAGTCTGCATGTCATAGCAGAGAATGAGGCTTCACGTCAGCCACCACTGCAACAGTCCATTGGCATATATTTAGGCCCAGCACACACACAGGCAGAGGAGAGAGGTCCCGTAACAGAGGATCTGGCTTCATGTCAGCAGAGAATCAGTCTGCATGTCATAGCAGAGAATCAGGCTTCACGTCAGCCACCACTGCAACAGTCCATTGTCATAAATTTAGGCCCAGCACCCAGGCAGAGGAGAGAGGTCCCGTAACAGACAATCTGGCTTCATGTCAGCAGAGAATTAGTCTGCATGTCATAGCAGAGAATGAGGCTTCACGTCAGCCACCACTGCAACAGTCCATTGGCATATATTTAGGCCTAGCACACAGGCAGAGGAGAGAGGTCCCGTAACAGACAATCTGGCTTCATGTCAGCAGAGAATCAGTCTGCATGTCATAGCAGAGAATGAGGCTTCACGTCACCCACCACTGCAACAGTCCATTGGCATATATTTAGGCCTAGCACACAGGCAGAGCAGAGAGGTCCCGTAACAGACAATCTGGCTTCATGACAGCAGAGAATCAGTCTGCATGTCATAGCAGAGAATGAGGCTTCACGTCACCCACCACTGCAACAGTCCATTGGCATATATTTAGGCCTAGCACACAGGCAGAGCAGAGAGGTCCCGTAACAGACAATCTGGCTTCATGACAGCAGAGAATCAGTCTGCATGTCATAGCAGAGAATGAGGCTTCACGTCACCCACCACTGCAACAGTCCATTGGCATATATTTAGGCCTAGCACACAGGCAGAGCAGAGAGGTCCCGTAACAGACGATCTGGCTTCATGTCAGCAGAGAATCAGTCTGCATGTCATAGCAGAGAATGAGGCTTCACGTCAGCCACCACTGCAACAGTCCATTGGCATATATTTAGGCCCAGCACCCAGGCAGAGGAGGGAGGTCCCGTAACAGAGAATCTGTCTTCATGTCAGCAGAGAATTAGTCTGCATGTCATAGCAGAGAATCAGGCTTCACGTCACCCACCACTGCAACAGTCCATTGGCATATATTTAGGCCTAGCACACAGGCAGAGCAGAGAGGTCCCGTAACAGACAATCTGGCTTCATGACAGCAGAGAATCAGTCTGCATGTCATAGCAGAGAATGAGGCTTCACGTCACCCACCACTGCAACAGTCCATTGGCATATATTTAGGCCTAGCACACAGGCAGAGCAGAGAGGTCCCGTAACAGACGATCTGGCTTCATGTCAGCAGAGAATCAGTCTGCATGTCATAGCAGAGAATGAGGCTTCACGTCAGCCACCACTGCAACAGTCCATTGGCATATATTTAGGCCCAGCACCCAGGCAGAGGAGGGAGGTCCCGTAACAGAGAATCTGTCTTCATGTCAGCAGAGAATTAGTCTGCATGTCATAGCAGAGAATGAGGCTTCACGTCAGCCACCACTGCAACAGTCCATTGGCATATATTTAGGCCCAGCACACACACAGGCAGAGGAGAGAGGTCCCGTAACAGAGAATCGTCTTCATGTCAGCAGAGAATTAGTCTGCATGTCATAGCAGAGAATGAGGCTTCACGTCAGCCACCACTGCAACAGTCCATTGGCATATATTTAGGCCCAGCACACACACAGGCAGAGGAGAGAGGTCCCGTAACAGAGAATCTGTCTTCATGTCAGCAGAGAATTAGTCTGCATGTCATAGCAGAGAATCAGGCTTCACGTCACCCACCACTGCAACAGTCCATTGGCATATATTTAGGCCCAGCACCCAGGCAGAGGAGGGAGGTCCCGTAACAGAGAATCTGTCTTCATGTCAGCAGAGAATTAGTCTGCATGTCATAGCAGAGAATGAGGCTTCACGTCAGCCACCACTGCAACAGTCCATTGGCATATATTTAGGCCCAGCACACACACAGGCAGAGGAGAGAGGTCCCGTAACAGAGAATCTGTCTTCATGTCAGCAGAGAATTAGTCTGCATGTCATAGCAGAGAATGAGGCTTCACGTCAGCCACCACTGCAACAGTCCATTGGCATATATTTAGGCCCAGCACACACACAGGCAGAGGAGAGAGGTCCCGTAACAGACAATCTGGCTTCATGTCAGCAGAGAATTAGTCTGCATGTCATAGCAGAGAATGAGGCTTCACGTCACCCACCACTGCAACAGTCCATTGGCATATATTTAGGCCCAGCACCCAGGCAGAGGAGGGAGGTCCCGTAACAGAGAATCTGTCTTCATGTCAGCAGAGAATTAGTCTGCATGTCATAGCAGAGAATGAGGCTTCACGTCAGCCACCACTGCAACAGTCCATTGGCATATATTTAGGCCCAGCACACACACAGGCAGAGGAGAGAGGTCCCGTAACAGAGGATCTGGCTTCATGTCAGCAGATAATCAGTCTGCATGTCATAGCAGAGAATCAGGCTTCACGTCAGCCACCACTGCAACAGTCCATTGGCATATATTTAGGCCTAGCACACAGGCAGAGGAGAGAGGTCCCGTAACAGACAATCTGGCTTCATGTCAGCAGAGAATCAGTCTGCATGTCATAGCAGAGAATGAGGCTTCACGTCAGCCACCACTGCAACAGTCCATTGTCATAAATTTAGGCCCAGCACCCAGGCAGAGGAGGGAGGTCCCGTAACAGACAATCTGGCTTCATGTCAGCAGAGAATTAGTCTGCATGTCATAGCAGAGAATCAGGCTTCATGTCAGCCACCACTGCAACAGTCCATTGGCATATATTTAGGCCTAGCACACAGGCAGAGGAGAGGTTCATTCAACTTTGGGTAGCATCGCAATATAATGGTAAAATGAAAATAAAAATAGGATTGAATGAGGAAGTGCCCTGGAGTCCAATAATATATGGTTATGGGGAGGTAGTTAATGTCTAATCTGGACAAGGGACGGACAGGTCCTGTGGGATCCATGCCTGGTTCATTTTTATGAACGTCAGCTTGTCCACATTGGCTGTAGACAGGCGGCTGCGTTTGTCTGTAATGACGCCCCCTGCCGTGCTGAATACACGTTCAGACAAAACGCTGGCTGCCGGGCAGGCCAGCACCTCCAAGGCATAAAAGGCTAGCTCTGGCCACGTGGACAATTTAGAGACCCAGAAGTTGAATGGGGCCGAACCATCAGTCAGTACGTGGAGGGTGTGCACACGTACTGTTCCACCATGTTAGTGAAATGTTGCCTCCTGCTAACACGTTGCGTATCAGGTGGTGGTGCAGTTAGCTGTGGCGTGTTGACAAAAGTTTTCCACATCTCTGCCATGCTAACCCTGCCCTCAGAGGAGCTGGCCGTGACACAGCTGCCTTGGCGACCTCTGCTCCTCCTCTGCCTTGGCCTTGGGCTTCCACTTGTTCCCCTGTGACATTTGGGAATGCTCTCAGTAGCGCGTCTACCAACGTGCGCTTGTACTCGCGCATCTTCCTATCACGCTCCAGTGCAGGAAGTAAGGTGGGCACATTGTCTTTGTAGCGTGGATCCAGCAGGGTGGCAACCCAGTAGTCCGCAAGGTTAAAATGTGGGCAACTCTGCTGTCGTTGCGCAGGCACTGCAGCATGTAGTCGCTCATGTGTGCCAGGCTGCCCAGGGATAAGGACAAGCTGTCCTCTGTGGGAGGCGTATCGTCATCGTCCTGCCTTTCCCCCCAGCCACGCACCAGTGATGGGCCCGAGCTGCGTTGGGTGCCACCCCGCTGTGACCATGCTTCATCCTCATCCTCCTCCTCCTCCTCATCCTCGTCCTCCTCGTCCTCCAGTAGTGGGCCCTGGCTGGCCACATTTGTACCTGGCCTCTGCTGTTGCCAAAAACCTCCCTCTGAGTCACTTCGAAGAGACTGGCCTGAAAGTGCTAAAAATGACCCCTCTTCCTCCTCCTCCTCCTCCTCCTGGGCCACCTCCTCTTCCATCATCGCCCTAAGTGTTTTCTCAAGGAGACATAGAAGTGGTATTGTAACGCTGATAACGGTGTCATCGCCACTGGCCATGTTGGTGGAGTACTCGAAACAGCGCAACAGGGCACACAGGTCTCGCATGGAGGCCCAGTCATTGGTGGTGAAGTGGTGCTGTTCTGTAGTGCGACTGACCCGTGCGTGCTGCAGCTGAAACTCCACTATGGCCTGCTGCTGCTCGCACAGTCTGTCCAGCATGTGCAAGGTGGAGTTCCACCTGGTGGGCACGTCGCATATGAGGCAGTGAGCGGGAAGGCCGAAGTTACGCTGTAGCGCAGACAGGCGAGCAGCAGCAGGATGTGAACGCCGGAAGCGCGAACAGACGGCCCGCACTTTATGCAGCAGCTCTGACATGTCGGGGTAGTTGTGAATGAACTTCTGCACCACCAAATTCAGCACATGCGCCAAGCAAGGGATGTGCGTCAAATTGGCTAGTCCCAGAGCTGCAACGAGATTTCGCCCATTATCACACACCACCAGGCCGGGCTTGAGGCTCACCGGCAGCAACCACTCGTCGGTCTGTTGTTCTATACCCCGCCACAACTCCTGTGCGGTGTGGGGCCTGTCCCCCAAACATATGAGTTTCAGAATGGCCTGCTGACGTTTACCCCGGGCTGTGCTGAAGTTGGTGGTGAAGGTGTGTGGCTGACTGGATGAGCAGGTGGAAGAAGAGGAGGAGGAAGCCGAGAAGGAGGAGGTGGCAACAGGAGGCAAAGAATGTTGCCCTGCGATCCTTGGCGGCGGAAGGACGTGCGCCAAACAGCTCTCCGCCTGGGGCCCAGCTGCCACTACATTTACCCAGTGTGCAGTTAGGGAGATATAGCGTCCCTGGCCGTGCTTACTGGTCCACGTATCTGTGGTTAGGTGGACCTTGCCACAGATGGCGTTGCGCAGTGCACACTTGATTTTATCGGATACTTGGTTGTGCAGGGAAGGCACGGCTCTCTTGGAGAAGTAGTGCCGGCTGGGAACAACATACTGTGGGACAGCAGCGACATGAGCTGTTTGAAGCTGTCTGTGTCCACCAGCCTAAATGACAGCATTTCATAGG